>NW_027447404.1:760000-1041118 GCF_038048845.1 Mixophyes fleayi | reverse complement strand
TCAATGCAATGCCCTTCCTGGGGACCCACAATTATGAGACTGGTACAGTTGAACAGGGGGGACTCTGAAGTGTATGCGGTTTAAATTCGGCATCACTGACCCATTTGTAAGCGGAGAAACACCCCTTGAATATTATCAATCACAGGCGGCATAAAGCCCCAGGAGGCTTATACCTGGATACCCTATATTCATCATTTCATATCTCAGGCCCCCTTAGTCCCCTAGGCTATATAGAGGGGTCATAATTTAAAGGAGAGTCCCAGCTCTTTCAGGGTACCACTGGAATTGTAATAGACCCAGGAGAGCAAGAGATATCGACATTCATATCGTCCTATTACGTCTTAAGGCCTTACCGACAAAACTGCACATGCTAGAGGCATTTTCTTGCTCTTATGGGTCCAAGAGTATCCCAGACTCTGGCTTTGGCCTTAAACTTTAGCAGACAATCTCAGCTTTCAGGGGACATTGAAAGCTAATCAATAGCCCCTCTAGAATCGGAGAAATCGAGGTTTCAGCCCCCCACCCCTGCTTCCAGAAAGGTAGGCCTGAAAAGGGTGGATGGGGAAACATCATTCAGTTGGGCATAACTTTGCAGTGCAAGGCCGTAGAGAAGTGAGGAAGGACTCCTTGGAAAGAGGAGGGTGGGGGCTTCAAGTTCTCTATTAGGCACCTGGGCCTTTGGGGCCCTTGGAAGGGCCAGACTCACTTTAATTTGTTGAAGGTTTTATGACAGCTATTGCAAGGTGCTAGCGCCCTTGGCTCAATGCAATGCCCTTCCTGGGGACCCACAATTATGAGACTGGTACAGTTGAACAGGGGGGACTCTGAAGTGTATGCGGTTTAAATTCGGCATCACTGACCCATTTGTAAGCGGAGAAACACCCCTTGAATATTATCAATCACAGGCGGCATAAAGCCCCAGAAGGCTTATACCTGGATACCCTATATTCATCATGTCATATCTCAGGCCCCCTTAGTCCTCCAGGCTTTATAGAGGGGTCATAATTTAAAGGAGAGTCTCAGCTTTTCAGGGTACCACTGGAATTGTAATAGACCCAGGAGAGCAAGAGATATCGACATTCATATTGTCCTATTACGTCCTAAGGCCTTACCGACAAAACTGCACATGCTAGAGGCATTTTCTTGCTGTTATGGGTCCAAGAGTATCCCAGACTCTGGCTTTGGCCTTAAACTTTAGCAGACAATCTCAGCTTTCAGGGGACATTGAAAGCTAATCAATAGCCCCTCCAGAATCGGAGAAATCGAGGTTTCAGCCCCCCACCCCTGCTTCCAGAAAGGTAGGCCTGAAAAGGGTGGATGGGGAAACATCATTTAGTTGGGCATAACTCTGCAGTGCAAGGCCGTAGAGAAGCGAGGAAGGACTCCTTGGAAAGAGGAGGGTGGGGGCTTCAAGTTCTCTATTAGGCACCTGGGCCTTTGGGGCCCTTGGAAGGGCCAGACTCACTTTAATTTGTTGAAGGTTTTATGACAGCTATTGCAAGGTGCTAGCGCCCTTGGCTCAATGCAATGCCCTTCCTGGGGACCCACAATTATGAGACTGGTACAGTTGAACAGGGGGGACTCTGAAGTGTATGCGGTTTAAATTCGGCATCACTGACCCATTTGTAAGCGGAGAAACACCCCTTGAATATTATCAATCACAGGCGGCATAAAGCCCCAGAAGGCTTATACCTGGATACCCTATATTCATCATGTCATATCTCAGGCCCTCTTAGTCCTCCAGGCTTTATAGAGGGGTCATAATTTAAAGGAGAGTCTCAGCTCTTTCAGGGTACCACTGGAATTGTAATAGACCCAGGAGAGCAAGAGATATCGACATTCATATCGTCCTATTACGTCTTAAGGCCTTACCGACAAAACTGCACATGCTAGAGGCATTTTATTGCTGTTATGGGTCCAAAGAGTATCCCAGACTCTGGCTTTGGCCTTAAACTTTAGCAGACAATCTCAGCTTTCAGGGGACATTGAAAGCTAATCAATAGCCCCTCCAGAATCAGAGAAATCGAGGTTTCAGCCCCCCACCCCTGCTTCCAGAAAGGTAGGCCTGAAAAGGGTGGATGGGGAAACATCATTTAGTTGGGCATAACTCTGCAGTGCAAGGCCGTAGAGAAGCGAGGAAGGACTCCTTGGAAAGAGGAGGGTGGGGGCTTCAAGTTCTCTATTAGGCACCTGGCCCTTTGGGGCCCTTGGAAGGGCCAGACTCACTTTAATTTGTTGAAGGTTTTATGAGAGCTATTGCAAGGTGCTGGCGCCCTTGGCTTAATGCAGTGCCTTCCTGGGGACCCACAATTTTGAGACTGGTACAGTTGAACAGGGGGGACTCTGAAGTGTATGCGGTTTAAATTTGGCATCACTGACCCATTTGTAAGCGGAGAAACACCCCTTCAAAATTATCAATCACAGGCGGCATAAAGCCCCAGGAGGCTTATACCTGGATACCCTATATTCATTATTTCATATCTCAGGCCCTCTTAGTCCCCTAGGCTATATAGAGGGGTCATAATTTAAAGGAGAGTCTCAGCTCTTTCAAATGTTTGTAAATTAGAAAAGAATTGTTATGATTTAACACTCGGTTAAAGTCCAAGTCTGACAGGCCCACTGATCCACTGGGAATTCAAATGTAATTTTGGTTGTGTATACTAATACATCAGTGCGGAAGAACTAGTCTAATCCTCTGTTTGTAAGAAGGGCACACAATTCATTTCATCCTGCCAACAGTTTAGACCATATATTTGTGGTAACAATGTACTTTGACAACCACCTCCATGGAGGCAGCTGTTACTTTGACTGTAGCCAGCTGATTGTAAGGAAGCAGCAATAATGTCCTCTAGGAAAGTGCAGGCATTCTAAGGTGGAGGTTCATCGTCCATGTGAAGGGGATGTGTCAGGATAAATGATCTTTCATACTTTCTGGGGGAGTTTGTTGTACCTCATCTTCCTCTTCCACCTCCTGTTTTCTTTTGCTTGAAGTCGATTCAGCATTTATGAGAATACAAAGTCAATGGCCCCAGTGGGTCAGGTGTTATGTTTCTGGACAGTCATTTATACTGCAGTTTCATCTTTTGAACAGTCATCTATATTGAGCTATTATGTGTGTGTATGTATGTATGTGTATATATATATATATATATATATATATATATATATATATATATATATATATATATATATATATATATATTATAATAATTTTTATTTTTTTTTATTAGAATCATATTGTACATGTATGCTATGTGTTTGAAGGAAGGGTTAGGGTCACTGTAATAAGATTGTAGTACGATTTTCAGCAGTGTCACAATAGCTGCAGTGAGATGAACTAGTAGACAGGTTTAATCAGCAGCGTTTGCACTGTCTATTGGTGCTGCTGAGTTGTCACAGGTTGGACAACACTGATCTAGCCCATAGCATTTGATTAGTCTATTAGTGAAAGCTGTAGGTAACAGCTGGTATTAGGAAGTGGAATGTGATTGGTTCATGTGCTATTCCTTGTGTTTAAAAGGACAGCTCATACCTGTGCTAACAATGGCTGGATATTGACACATTTGGTAAGAGGTCTAAGGGACACAAAATCTGTTTTGAAATGTATTTTGGATTTTTGAATTAAATACACTGGGCCTGATTCATTAGGGGAAGTTAGCCACTATTTAATTTGTAACCTTTGCATTATAGCTGAACAAATATTTAATATGATGTAGCACTTACCCTTGTGTATCAAACCATTGTCCTATAGATTGTAATTTTTTTTGTGTGTTAGTAAATTTTCTGGAAATTATTTTATTTTGCACATAAGTTAAATACTGGCTGTTCTTTCAAGTAGCACATAGTCTGTGTGACACAGATACTTGAAAACTTATTTGTGCACTGAAATTTAAAGTGGATCTAGGAAATGAGCCAGTGTTTTCTTTATGTGCAAAATAAACTAATATGCACCCCTTGCATTGTAACATGATTTTGTCCAGAAAACTCACTAAAGTGAATTATCCACCCCCCCTCCCAGTGTCAGTACATGCCCTCATGTTCTAATACTTCTCTTCCTTTGTAGAATGTTTAACTCCTGCACCTTGTTCAAACCCTTGATATATTTAAATGTTTCTATTATCCTTTCTCTTCTGTGCTCAAAACTATACATATCACACATAACGCATAATAGTGCAAAAGACAATGTCTTGTTCCCCCCCCCCCCATACACTAGAAGTCCCCCCCCCCCCCATACACTAGAAGTCCCCCCCCCCCATACACTAGAAGTCCCCCCCCCCATACACTAGAAGTCCCCCCCCCCCCATACACTAGAAGTCCCCCCCCCATACACTGCAGGCCCCCCCCCCATTTACAGCAGGCCCCCCACGTTTTGTGCGCGCACCCCACCCCCCACATTTTGTGCGCGCACCCCACCCCCCACATTTTGTGCGCGCACCCCACCCCCCAACATTTTGTGCGTGCACCCCACCCCCCAACATTTTGTGCGTGCACCCCACCCCCCACATTTTGTGCGTGCACCCCACCCCCCACATTTTGTGCGTGCACCCCACCCCCCACATTTTGTGCGTGCACCCCACCCCCCACATTTTGTGCGTGCACCCCACCCCCCACATTTTGTGCGTGCACCCCCCACATTTTGTGAGTGCACCCCCCACATTTTGTGCCTGCACCCTCCCCACCCACTTTATGCACCTGCCCTGCCCCCCACCACTTTTTATTTGCACAAATGTGTTTTTTTTTAATTTTTTAATTTTCATTTTTAAATAAATAAAGATATGTTAAGCTAACAAATTCTGTGGCGCTTTACCATCATGTTGCTTTTTCCAGAGACCAGACCCCCCCCCCCCCCCCCAGGTGTGTGCCTGCCCCCCTCCATCACTCTGTGCCATTCTGCCACCACCTTCATCACTACAGGGGCTATCACACTCTCATTACATTGCCACAAGCCCCCTGTGCCAGCACACACATTACTGTGCCCCCTTAAGATCACACTGCTCACTCCACTGCAGAGAGACTTTACAGGCTCAAGACTGGTGAGCGAGATTGGAAGGAGAAGTGACCCAGAGGAGAACAGACCAAGCTGTTCAAGGTGAGTCCCTGATGTTTCCTTACATCAGTACATTCTCCATGGCTGCACCTTTATTCTCCTGTGTCTGTTTCTAAAATCTCCTCTGTTATAATTTCTTGTGTCATATTCATTATACATGTCCAAACAGGGAAGGTCTTCAAGACTCTGTAGGTATACCGAGGGATGAAGACTTCCAGAAGCTGCGGAGACAGTTCCCTGTGATAGCTGATGGACGTGGGCCACAGTTAAGGGACTACAGACTCCTATCACTCAAGATCAACAGCATAAGAAAATATGGTAAATAAGAATTTATACTAAATTTTAGGTAATAATGAAATTAGTGATTCTGCTTTATAAGGTTTCACAGGAAATGTTATATGTACAGTGTCTGTGAGAAGCTAAGAAACAAAGAAACGCTCAGCTTTTCAAAGACAACTTTTATATGTAGAGCCCTGTATATAGTCACTAAGAGTGTCAGCTCCCTGGGAGAGGGTTCATGGTCAGAGGCCAAGTGAGACTGAGCTATCTGTACAGCGCTGCGGTATATAAATATATGATGTGTGCCTCTAACAGGAGAGAGATATGGGAGCTAAAAGCCACCAGGTCACATGTGACCTCCCCATTAATATTATGTCCATATGACCTTTATACACTGTGCAGGAGGAGACAGGAGATGTATATAGGAGCTGTATATATTTACTTATCACTGCAACACTTTGAAAAGTGTGTGTGTGTATATATGTGTATATATATGTGTATATATATGTGTATATATATGTGTATATATATGTGTATATATATGTGTATATATATATGTGTATATATATATATACTTTTTTTTTTTTTTTTCATATATTCACATAGATGGTAATAAAAATATATATTTGACAACTGGTGATAATACATAATAAACTATTAATAATAAATGACCAACTGTTAATAAACATATTTAAAAGAAAATTCATTTAGCAAAAAATAAAATTTTAAACCAGGACAGTCCACCAAAAAACTAATCGTCTAAGTCGGCCCCTTCCCCTCCAAAAGAGGCTTTTTAACTCCATAGTCAAATAGAAGTTCCACCCCAGGACCGATGTATTGTCGCTGTGAGGTTACTGGGTTTAATTATGTTTTTATAGTCCACAGTTTGTAAGAAACTGGCTTAATGTTGTACTTGTTTCTAGAGTGATTCTTTTTTTTTTTTTTTTTTTTTGCCAAAAGTTGCTTTGAGGTGCAAGTGACAACTGTACGGTGCACTTATTGTGTCCACACACAACGCTATTCCTTGGAATCTTTAAAACAAAGCAGGTGCCCCATTGCTTCCTATGGGATTATCTTCATTCTTTTATCCCCTTCATCATTATATATTAAAGATCCATGAGAGTCACATAAGATTTCCCTTTCCGAACCCAAACTGGTGGCAACCAGTTTGTCTTCTTTATTTTCATCTGGAAACATTGCCGGACCCTTCCATTTGTGATGAAAGACCAGATATTGTTATTTTGGTTACTCAGACACTGTGGCTTTCAGTTGGGTCCTGCGGGGGGACCCTGTCGCCAGCTGACGGACTCTGGAACAGAAAAAAAAAGCAGGGCCCTGTCGTCCGGGCTGGGGATGTTTTGTGTCCATCTCTGGTGCTTAACGTACCGAAGAATCTGATGTTCTTCTGGAAGCAGTCAAAAAAATATTTGGCCTATTTGGGGGAACAATTTAGTTTTTGAAACAAAAGAATGCAGAATTTCCTACCAATAATATCCTCCATGCACATCTTATTCTGCACCTTTCACCAGAATAAGCAGCACAGACATCAGCATCCATCCATTCTGTGCATGCTCCAGAAGTAGTCATCTAAATGTATTTTGCTGAAATATATTACAATTTCCATGACTGTCCACCTGTCAGTCAATTAGTGACAAATGTTTGTAAATTAGAAAATAAGTGTTTAGTCCATTTGCACCGGACTGAAGTTTCTGAATCTGACGTTGCCATATTCCACTTGGCTCAGCTTCTCCAACATCTTCCTCATGTTGGAATGAGCTTCCTCTACCAAAATAGTGATCTGTCTTCTTCTGGCACACTCTTTGCAGATGCACTTTACACAAATCTATCACAGAACTTGCAGTAAATTTGACATGCTAATGGCACACAAACTGAATGAGTATTTTTTTTATAATATGTATTTGTTAAATGGAACAATTTAAGTACCCCTTTGTTCGAAGCACTATGAAACAGTACTTGGGGCAGGCCGTAGGGTCAGCAAATATCCAATAACGTATGAAACTTTGAACAGAACATGCCACACTAGAAATTATAAACTTGTCTGCAAGTTATGTGATATGGCACCTTCTTTCATCCTTTTTTTTTGGGGAGTTTGTTGCATATTAACATCAACTTCCTCTTCCACCTCTCGGTTTCTTTTGCTTGAAGACGATTCAGCATTTCTGAAAATGCAAAAAGTCAATGATATATGTTTCTGGAAAGTCATTTATAGTGGGCTATTATGTGTGTATGTGGATAGAAATAGAGATATATTTATTTTATTAGAACCTTAATGTAGATGTATGCTGGGTGTTTGATGGAAGTGACATCACTGTAATAAAATTGCAGTAAGTATTTCAGCAGTGTCACAATAGCTGCAGTGAGATGAACTACTAGACAGGTTTAATCAGCAGCATTTGCACTGTCTATTGGTGCTGCTGAGTTATCATGTGTGTAATAAGGGCACAGACTTGTACAGTGTGTATATACACGTACCTTATTGTAGATGTATGCTGGGTGTTTGAAGATTTCCTGTGAAGCTGATTGCTGTAGAATTGTCTATATACAGATATCTGTGAGAAGCTAAGACGCTACATCTGTTGTGATGCAACACTCGGCTTATCAAAGAGAGCCCTGTATAGAAGTGTCAGCACCCTAGGAGAGGATATATATATATATATATATCTTATTGTAGATGTATGCTGGGTGTTTGATGGAAGTGACATCACTGTAATAAAATTGCAGTAAGTATTTCAGCAGTGTCACAATAGCTGCAGTGAGATGAACTACTAGACAGGTTTAATCAGCAGCGTTTGCACTGTCTATTGGTGCTGCTGAGTTATCATGTGTGTAATAAGGGCACAGACTTGTACAGTGTGTATATACACGTACCTTATTGTAGATGTATGCTGGGTGTTTGAAGGAAGTGACATCACTGCCATTCACCTGCCAACCAGGAAGTGCTGAGTGACAGGAAATACCTGGCAGCCATGCTCATTTCTCAGCACATAGCACATTGTACAGACATGTGTTCACAGCTCTCCTGACTCTTCTTATTCATTTCACCTCAGACCATTCTACAACAATCAGCTTCTCAAAGAGAGCCTTGTATATAAGTGTCAGCACCCTAGGAGAGGAGATAGATAGATAGATAGATAGCTAGATAGAGATGCAGCTCTTTGCAAATTGAAAAATGGTTCCAGAGAAGTGAATATCACACAATATCAATATCTGAGTGAGAGAAGTTAAAAATATCCAAGGCAATGTAAAATACAATATAACATTTTAATATACAATTAAGTCACAATGCTCAATATCAAAAGTATATATCAAAAGTCGTATACTGTGGAGATTAACCTATTATCTAATCTTTACATAACAGTTCCACTGGTGTTCACACTTATTATGATTGATCATCTACAATCTTATATAATAGTTCCATCTGTGTTTACACTTGCTATTATGATTGATCTATAATCAATATCATATCTTCTAATTTATTACTGCAGTAATATATACTTTTTATATTGAGTATTGTGACTTTTAATTGTATATTAAAATGTTATATTGTATTTTACATTGCCTTGGATATTTTTAACTTCTCTCACTCAGATATTGATATCATGTGATATTCACTTCTCTGGAACCATTTTTCAGCGCTGTGTAATTGTTTTCTTCCCAGGAGATTATAACCCTAACTCCCAGGCTCGGGTCTATGGAGGAGAAAATACTTTACCTACAGCTTGGCAGGGTGCTTTGGATACATATCAGTGAGAAGCTAAGATATTCACCAATAGTGCAAAAGCACTCAGCTTCTCACAGATATCCACAGAAGTTTATTCAGATCCCTATTCAATATATTTACCAACCAGCAGGGGATGTCAAGATGGTTTTATTGTACATTGGGTGGAATTCTGCAGTAATGAAATTACATTGATTAAATGGATTGTATCGGGGGGGGAGGAAGCACGGCAACCACTGACACTTGCACAGAGGAAAGGCCTAGCATCCCAGGACATATCTGTAAATAAAATAAAATTATATTTTAAAAAGTACATTGATAGTCAATTAAAATATATATTAGACAACAGGTGATAATACTTAAAAGTGGCAAGTTTTTCTGCTCAAAGGCATTTCCCAGCGATTTGGGTCACACGTGACTTTACCGGTCACTTGGTCATTGTTGGAAGTTTCATGCAAATCTGAGATGGCTCGGCCTCCATTCTCGGTTCTGCATTATGCGTAGATAGAGCGTGCTGTTTTATCAGGTTCCTTGCTATATCCATCTCTGTAGCTTCCACCTTTACCTGCATCCTCCTGGCACCAACATATGTTTATCCCCAAAATGTGGCTTATCCCCATTCCAGAACCTGGAAAGCTGAAGAATGCAAACTCCCGAGCTAGTTTCAGATAGTTGGTAGATAGATACGTTCACGGCACTAACAGTCATCCGCCAGCTCTGCTTTTTCCAACAGCAAGAATAAGCTGTTTTTTTGGAATGACATAGCCAGCACAGACATCATCCATCCATCCATTCTGTGCATGCACCAGAAATATTTATCCAAATATATCTTGCTGAAATATATTAGAATTTCCATGACTGTCCACTAGTCAGTCAATTAGTGACCAATGTTTGTAAATTAGAAAATAATTGTGTTTAGGCAGCTTAAGCTGTAATGGAAGTGAATAGCATTGATTACTATAATACATACAAACTGCACAGTGTGAATCTTTCTTGCAATATCAATATTTATTAGTCTTTGGGTAACATGTGGGTCCAAGATGGCCTGTTTACTGGTTTAACCTCTTTAGTTGGAGTTAATTTGCTTTAAAATCGGATTTATAAACTGCACATTTGAACATTACAGTTAACCATCATTAAGAAGTGGCTGCTTTATTTAAGAACAAAAATAAATACAAAATACCATACAGGTGTCAAATAACTGCCTTCCATATTCTCGCCTCCACTCACCCAGTTCATTAAAACACAAAATTATGACTGACTCTTCAAGCTTCCTGAATCAGCTACAGTTGATTAATAGGGCCTTCAGATTAAAAATGATTGTGTTTGTCCCTGGGGGAGGAAAGGTCTCGTGATGGAAGGGGCAGAATATCACAAATATCAAAGGGCTGTCAATCTTGTATGGGTTTGAATTAAAGAAACCCAACAAATTATTTAGCCTCTTTAGGGGAAACAATTTAGTTTTAGAAACAAAGGAAATTCTAGAATGTAGAATTTCTTACCAATAATATCCTTCATGCGCATCTTATTCTGCGCCTTCCTCCACTTGTCATAGCAAAAACGACCTTTGCAGACACAATAGTTACTTGAATGACATAATTCATATCGATTTATTTTTTTAATGAAAAGGGGATTTTATTTACTTTTTCAAAATCGTAAAATTTGAGGTAAAATACTTTACTTTCAAATTTTGTACAAAATACAGAGCTATCACATACCCCTGGGAAACTATGTATATTATACATATATTTCTATATAACATTACATCATATATATAATATATATGCCAAAAAAGGTGTGTTTTTTTTAAAAAAAATATGTATTTATTAAACGGAACAATTTAAGGAGCACTTTGTTGGAAGCACTCTGAAACGGTACTTGTGGCAGGGAATGATTGCAGCCCGTAGGGTCAGTAAATATCCGATAACTGTCCACCAGTCAGTCAATTGGTGACAAATGTTTGTAAATTAGAAAAGAATTGTTATGATTTAACACTCGGTTAAAGTCCAAGTCTGACAGGCCCACTGAACCACTGGGAATTAAAATGTAATTTAGGTTGTGTATACTAATGAGTCAGTGCGGAAGAACTAGTCTAATCCTCTGTTTGTAAGAAGGGCACACAATTCATTTCATCCTGCCAACAGTTTAGACCATATATTTGTGGTAACAATGTACTTTGACAACCACCTCCATGGAGGCAGCTGTTACTTTGACTGTAGCCAGCTGATTGTAAGGAAGCAGCAATAATGTCCTCTAGGAAAGTGCAGGCACTCTAAGGTGGAGGTTCATCGTCCATGTGAAGGGGATGTGTCAGGATAAATGATGAAAATACATCTTTCATACTTTCTGGGGGAGTTTGTTGTACCTCATCTTCCTCTTCCACCTCCTGGTTTCTTTTGCTTGAAGTCGATTCAGCATTTATGAGAATACAAAGTCAATGGCCCCAGTGGGTCAGGTGTTATGTTTCTGGACAGTCATTTATACTGCAGTTTCATCTTTTGAACAGTCATCTATATTGAGCTATTATGTGTGTGTATGTATGTATGTGTATATATATATATATATAATAATAATTTTTATTTTTTTTTATTAGAATCATATTGTACATGTATGCTATGTGTTTGAAGGAAGGGTTAGGGTCACTGTAATAATATTGTAGTACGATTTTCAGCAGTGTCACAATAGCTGAGTGAGATGAAGAACCACTAAAAACAGGTTTAATCAGCCGTTTTTGCACTGTCTATTGGTGCTGCTGAGATATCATTGTGTGTAATAAGGTCATAGACTTTCTCCCATTTGGGTTGTTTTTAATCTTCTTTCCACTTCATCATGGGATATTAAAGTTTCATGGTAGTCGCATAAGATCTCCCCTTTCCGAAACAGCCTGGTGGCAACCACTTTCTTTCCTTTAGTTTCATCTGGAATAAATGCCAGACCCTTCCATTCCTGACGGGAGATCAGATGCTCTACATCCTTGTTGTCTTTTTTGGACCCTGTGGCTTCCAGTTCACTAAAATCTCGCAGGTTCGCGGGATGTTTTGTTTCCATCCCTGGAGCTCAACATATTTAATAATTTGACGTTCCTCTGGAAGCCTTGTCCAAAAACGACCTGAAGAAAATTGACAAAACAAATATTAGAATGGCTAAAAAACATTTTAATAGTGCATAATCAAAGGGCTGTCAATCTTGTATGGGTTTGAATTAAAGAAATCCAACACATTATTTAGCCTTTTTAGGGGAAACAATTTAGTTTTAGAAACAAAAGAATGTAGAATTTCTTACCAATATTTTCCTCCATTCGCATCTTATTCTGCGCCTTCCGCCACTTAGGGAAAGTGATCAAAAGTGCGTGGGTGCCAACAGAATCACATATCTGTATTAAGGTCTCCTGACCCGTGATTTATGGCCCCCTGGATTGCCAGTCCAGATGCACATTTGTCCCAACCTTTCAAAGCTGCATTCCAGCCCTCTAACCAAAGAGGCAAGTGCTGATCTGCCACAACTGCACTTGATCTTGGCCGAAAGCCATAAAGAGATGTGAAGGCTGTAGGGCCTTCTGTGACTGCCCTCCAAATAAGTGTTTCTTGGTCTTTTTGTTTCTCAGATATCTGTCCCCAAGTCTGTAGTTTAGTGTGGGCATTGTGCAAATATACTAAGGAAAGGAGGAACTTCCATGCATAGATCAGGCTCTGAGCCTTTAACAGATGCGCAAGAACATCTACTTCACGCTGGAAACCATTTTCTAGTGGAGACAGTATAGGATGGTGAATGGTTGTACTTTTTTAAAATTGCTTCCAAGATGTTAATAAACATATTTAAAAGAAAATTCATTTAGCAAAAAATAAAATTTTAAACCAGGACAGTCCACCAAAAAACTAATCGTCTAAGTCGGCCCCTTCCCCTCCAAAAGAGGCTTTTTAACTCCATAGTCAAATAGAAGTTCCACCCCAGGACCGATGTATTGTCGCTGTGAGGTTACTGGGTTTAATTATGTTTTTATAGTCCACAGTTTGTAAGAAACTGGCTTAATGTTGTACTTGTTTCTAGAGTGATTCTTTTTTTTTTTTTTTTTTTGCCAAAAGTTGCTTTGAGGTGCAAGTGACAACTGTACGGTGCACTTATTGTGTCCACACACAACGCTATTCCTTGGAATCTTTAAAACAAAGCAGGTGCCCCATTGCTTCCTATGGGATTATCTTCATTCTTTTATCCCCTTCATCATTATATATTAAAGATCCATGAGAGTCACATAAGATTTCCCTTTCCGAACCCAAACTGGTGGCAACCAGTTTGTCTTCTTTATTTTCATCTGGAAACATTGCCGGACCCTTCCATTTGTGATGAAAGACCAGATATTGTTATTTTGGTTACTCAGACACTGTGGCTTTCAGTTGGGTCCTGCGGGGGGACCCTGTCGCCAGCTGACGGACTCTGGAACAGAAAAAAAAAGCAGGGCCCTGTCGTCCGGGCTGGGGATGTTTTGTGTCCATCTCTGGTGCTTAACGTACCGAAGAATCTGATGTTCTTCTGGAAGCAGTCAAAAAAATATTTGGCCTATTTGGGGGAACAATTTAGTTTTTGAAACAAAAGAATGCAGAATTTCCTACCAATAATATCCTCCATGCACATCTTATTCTGCACCTTTCACCAGAATAAGCAGCACAGACATCAGCATCCATCCATTCTGTGCATGCTCCAGAAGTAGTCATCTAAATGTATTTTGCTGAAATATATTACAATTTCCATGACTGTCCACCTGTCAGTCAATTAGTGACAAATGTTTGTAAATTAGAAAATAAGTGTTTAGTCCATTTGCACCGGACTGAAGTTTCTGAATCTGACGTTGCCATATTCCACTTGGCTCAGCTTCTCCAACATCTTCCTCATGTTGGAATGAGCTTCCTCTACCAAAATAGTGATCTGTCTTCTTCTGGCACACTCTTTGCAGATGCACTTTACACAAATCTATCACAGAACTTGCAGTAAATTTGACATGCTAATGGCACACAAACTGAATGAGTATTTTTTTTATAATATGTATTTGTTAAATGGAACAATTTAAGTACCCCTTTGTTCGAAGCACTATGAAACAGTACTTGGGGCAGGCCGTAGGGTCAGCAAATATCCAATAACGTATGAAACTTTGAACAGAACATGCCACACTAGAAATTATAAACTTGTCTGCAAGTTATGTGATATGGCACCTTCTTTCATCCTTTTTTTTTGGGGAGTTTGTTGCATATTAACATCAACTTCCTCTTCCACCTCTCGGTTTCTTTTGCTTGAAGACGATTCAGCATTTCTGAAAATGCAAAAAGTCAATGATATATGTTTCTGGAAAGTCATTTATAGTGGGCTATTATGTGTGTATGTGGATAGAAATAGAGATATATTTATTTTATTAGAACCTTAATGTAGATGTATGCTGGGTGTTTGATGGAAGTGACATCACTGTAATAAAATTGCAGTAAGTATTTCAGCAGTGTCACAATAGCTGCAGTGAGATGAACTACTAGACAGGTTTAATCAGCAGCGTTTGCACTGTCTATTGGTGCTGCTGAGTTATCATGTGTGTAATAAGGGCACAGACTTGTACAGTGTGTATATACACGTACCTTATTGTAGATGTATGCTGGGTGTTTGAAGATTTCCTGTGAAGCTGATTGCTGTAGAATTGTCTATATACAGATATCTGTGAGAAGCTAAGACGCTACATCTGTTGTGATGCAACACTCGGCTTATCAAAGAGAGCCCTGTATAGAAGTGTCAGCACCCTAGGAGAGGATATATATATATATATATATATATATATATATATATATATATATATCTTATTGTAGATGTATGCTGGGTGTTTGATGGAAGTGACATCACTGTAATAAAATTGCAGTAAGTATTTCAGCAGTGTCACAATAGCTGCAGTGAGATGAACTACTAGACAGGTTTAATCAGCAGCGTTTGCACTGTCTATTGGTGCTGCTGAGTTATCATGTGTGTAATAAGGGCACAGACTTGTACAGTGTGTATATACACGTACCTTATTGTAGATGTATGCTGGGTGTTTGAAGGAAGTGACATCACTGCCATTCACCTGCCAACCAGGAAGTGCTGAGTGACAGGAAATACCTGGCAGCCATGCTCATTTCTCAGCACATAGCACATTGTACAGACATGTGTTCACAGCTCTCCTGACTCTTCTTATTCATTTCACCTCAGACCATTCTACAACAATCGGCTTCTCAAAGAGAGCCTTGTATATAAGTGTCAGCACCCTAGGAGAGGAGATAGATAGATAGATAGCTAGATAGAGATGCAGCTCTTTGCAAATTGAAAAATGGTTCCAGAGAAGTGAATATCACACAATATCAATATCTGAGTGAGAGAAGTTAAAAATATCCAAGGCAATGTAAAATACAATATAACATTTTAATATACAATTAAGTCACAATGCTCAATATCAAAAGTATATATCAAAAGTCGTATACTGTGGAGATTAACCTATTATCTAATCTTTACATAACAGTTCCACTGGTGTTCACACTTATTATGATTGATCATCTACAATCTTATATAATAGTTCCATCTGTGTTTACACTTGCTATTATGATTGATCTATAATCAATATCATATCTTCTAATTTATTACTGCAGTAATATATACTTTTTATATTGAGTATTGTGACTTTTAATTGTATATTAAAATGTTATATTGTATTTTACATTGCCTTGGATATTTTTAACTTCTCTCACTCAGATATTGATATCATGTGATATTCACTTCTCTGGAACCATTTTTCAGCGCTGTGTAATTGTTTTCTTCCCAGGAGATTATAACCCTAACTCCCAGGCTCGGGTCTATGGAGGAGAAAATACTTTACCTACAGCTTGGCAGGGTGCTTTGGATACATATCAGTGAGAAGCTAAGATATTCACCAATAGTGCAAAAGCACTCAGCTTCTCACAGATATCCACAGAAGTTTATTCAGATCCCTATTCAATATATTTACCAACCAGCAGGGGATGTCAAGATGGTTTTATTGTACATTGGGTGGAATTCTGCAGTAATGAAATTACATTGATTAAATGGATTGTATCGGGGGGGGAGGAAGCACGGCAACCACTGACACTTGCACAGAGGAAAGGCCTAGCATCCCAGGACATATCTGTAAATAAAATAAAATTATATTTTAAAAAGTACATTGATAGTCAATTAAAATATATATTAGACAACAGGTGATAATACTTAAAAGTGGCAAGTTTTTCTGCTCAAAGGCATTTCCCAGCGATTTGGGTCACACGTGACTTTACCGGTCACTTGGTCATTGTTGGAAGTTTCATGCAAATCTGAGATGGCTCGGCCTCCATTCTCGGTTCTGCATTATGCGTAGATAGAGCGTGCTGTTTTATCAGGTTCCTTGCTATATCCATCTCTGTAGCTTCCACCTTTACCTGCATCCTCCTGGCACCAACATATGTTTATCCCCAAAATGTGGCTTATCCCCATTCCAGAACCTGGAAAGCTGAAGAATGCAAACTCCCGAGCTAGTTTCAGATAGTTGGTAGATAGATACGTTCACGGCACTAACAGTCATCCGCCAGCTCTGCTTTTTCCAACAGCAAGAATAAGCTGTTTTTTTGGAATGACATAGCCAGCACAGACATCATCCATCCATCCATTCTGTGCATGCACCAGAAATATTTATCCAAATATATCTTGCTGAAATATATTAGAATTTCCATGACTGTCCACTAGTCAGTCAATTAGTGACCAATGTTTGTAAATTAGAAAATAATTGTGTTTAGGCAGCTTAAGCTGTAATGGAAGTGAATAGCATTGATTACTATAATACATACAAACTGCACAGTGTGAATCTTTCTTGCAATATCAATATTTATTAGTCTTTGGGTAACATGTGGGTCCAAGATGGCCTGTTTACTGGTTTAACCTCTTTAGTTGGAGTTAATTTGCTTTAAAATCGGATTTATAAACTGCACATTTGAACATTACAGTTAACCATCATTAAGAAGTGGCTGCTTTATTTAAGAACAAAAATAAATACAAAATACCATACAGGTGTCAAATAACTGCCTTCCATATTCTCGCCTCCACTCACCCAGTTCATTAAAACACAAAATTATGACTGACTCTTCAAGCTTCCTGAATCAGCTACAGTTGATTAATAGGGCCTTCAGATTAAAAATGATTGTGTTTGTCCCTGGGGGAGGAAAGGTCTCGTGATGGAAGGGGCAGAATATCACAAATATCAAAGGGCTGTCAATCTTGTATGGGTTTAAATTAAAGAAACCCAACAAATTATTTAGCCTCTTTAGGGGAAACAATTTAGTTTTAGAAACAAAGGAAATTCTAGAATGTAGAATTTCTTACCAATAATATCCTTCATGCGCATCTTATTCTGCGCCTTCCTCCACTTGTCATAGCAAAAACGACCTTTGCAGACACAATAGTTACTTGAATGACATAATTCATATCGATTTATTTTTTTAATGAAAAGGGGATTTTATTTACTTTTTCAAAATCGTAAAATTTGAGGTAAAATACTTTACTTTCAAATTTTGTACAAAATACAGAGCTATCACATACCCCTGGGAAACTATGTATATTATACATATATTTCTATATAACATTACATCATATATATAATATATATGCCAAAAAAGGTGTGTTTTTTTAAAAAAAATATGTATTTATTAAACGGAACAATTTAAGGAGCACTTTGTTGGAAGCACTCTGAAACGGTACTTGTGGCAGGGAATGATTGCAGCCCGTAGGGTCAGTAAATATCCGATAACTGTCCACCAGTCAGTCAATTGGTGACAAATGTTTGTAAATTAGAAAAGAATTGTTATGATTTAACACTCGGTTAAAGTCCAAGTCTGACAGGCCCACTGAACCACTGGGAATTAAAATGTAATTTAGGTTGTGTATACTAATGAGTCAGTGCGGAAGAACTAGTCTAATCCTCTGTTTGTAAGAAGGGCACACAATTCATTTCATCCTGCCAACAGTTTAGACCATATATTTGTGGTAACAATGTACTTTGACAACCACCTCCATGGAGGCAGCTGTTACTTTGACTGTAGCCAGCTGATTGTAAGGAAGCAGCAATAATGTCCTCTAGGAAAGTGCAGGCACTCTAAGGTGGAGGTTCATCGTCCATGTGAAGGGGATGTGTCAGGATAAATGATGAAAATACATCTTTCATACTTTCTGGGGGAGTTTGTTGTACCTCATCTTCCTCTTCCACCTCCTGGTTTCTTTTGCTTGAAGTCGATTCAGCATTTATGAGAATACAAAGTCAATGGCCCCAGTGGGTCAGGTGTTATGTTTCTGGACAGTCATTTATACTGCAGTTTCATCTTTTGAACAGTCATCTATATTGAGCTATTATGTGTGTGTATGTATGTATGTATGTGTGTATATATATATATATATATATATATATATATATATATATATATATATATATATATATATATATATATATATATTATAATAATTTTTTTTTTTTTTTATTAGAATCATATTGTACATGTATGCTATGTGTTTGAAGGAAGGGTTAGGGTCACTGTAATAATATTGTAGTACGATTTTCAGCAGTGTCACAATAGCTGAGTGAGATGAAGAACCACTAAAAACAGGTTTAATCAGCCGTTTTTGCACTGTCTATTGGTGCTGCTGAGATATCATTGTGTGTAATAAGGTCATAGACTTTCTCCCATTTGGGTTGTTTTTAATCTTCTTTCCACTTCATCATGGGATATTAAAGTTTCATGGTAGTCGCATAAGATCTCCCCTTTCCGAAACAGCCTGGTGGCAACCACTTTCTTTCCTTTAGTTTCATCTGGAATAAATGCCAGACCCTTCCATTCCTGACGGGAGATCAGATGCTCTACATCCTTGTTGTCTTTTTTGGACCCTGTGGCTTCCAGTTCACTAAAATCTCGCAGGTTCGCGGGATGTTTTGTTTCCATCCCTGGAGCTCAACATATTTAATAATTTGACGTTCCTCTGGAAGCCTTGTCCAAAAACGACCTGAAGAAAATTGACAAAACAAATATTAGAATGGCTAAAAAACATTTTAATAGTGCATAATCAAAGGGCTGTCAATCTTGTATGGGTTTGAATTAAAGAAATCCAACACATTATTTAGCCTTTTTAGGGGAAACAATTTAGTTTTAGAAACAAAAGAATGTAGAATTTCTTACCAATAATATCCTCCATTCGCATCTTATTCTGCGCCTTCCGCCACTTAGGGAAAGTGATCAAAAGTGCGTGGGTGCCAACAGAATCACATATCTGTATTAAGGTCTCCTGACCCGTGATTTATGGCCCCCTGGATTGCCAGTCCAGATGCACATTTGTCCCAACCTTTCAAAGCTGCATTCCAGCCCTCTAACCAAAGAGGCAAGTGCTGATCTGCCACAACTGCACTTGATCTTGGCCGAAAGCCATAAAGAGATGTGAAGGCTGTAGGGCCTTCTGTGACTGCCCTCCAAATAAGTGTTTCTTGGTCTTTTTGTTTCTCAGATATCTGTCCCCAAGTCTGTAGTTTAGTGTGGGCATTGTGCAAATATACTAAGGAAAGGAGGAACTTCCATGCATAGATCAGGCTCTGAGCCTTTAACAGATGCGCAAGAACATCTACTTCACGCTGGAAACCATTTTCTAGTGGAGACAGTATAGGATGGTGAATGGTTGTACTTTTTTAAAATTGCTTCCAAGATGTTAACTAGCGCCTCAGAGTTTATGAATTTTTGAGTGCACAGTGTGTACATTTTCTCATAGAAATCTGCAATTTCCATGCGAGCCTGACCAAAAAATACAGTTCTGACAAATGTGAAAGCAGTTCTACCTAGTGAGGAGCTGTCCCACCAACAGCATTTCTACCTGTAGTTACCACTTTATTGAGTTCATTGTACAGTGAGGTATAATTTGTCCTGATAGAATTTTTCCTACTAAAGAAGCCCCTTCCCCTCCAAAGGAGGCTTTTCTAACTCCATAATCAAAGTGGAGTATTTTGCAGTAAATTTGATATATTAATGGCACACAAACTGCATGAGTTATTTTTTTTTTTTTTAGAAAATGTGTATTTATTAAACACAACAATTTAAGTAGCACATATCTAAAACACCCTGCCAAGCTGATCCAAAGATTCTTTTGATATGATTTTTATACTTTTGAAATAAAAAAGGTTTTTTCCAAAATATGTATCCAATGTACAGATATCTGTGAGAAGCTTAAGATATTCACCAATTGTGCAAAAGCTCTCGGCTTCTCACAGACATTGCACTGGGATCTGAATACACTTCTGTGTATATCTTTACCAACTTTTACCAAATTTTATTTACTTTTTCAAAATCGTAAAATTTGAGGTAAAATACTTTACTTTCAAATTTGATACAAAATAGAGCTATCTCATACCCCTGGGAAAATATGTATATTATACATATATTTCTATATAACACTATATCATATATATATATATATATATATATATATATATATATATATATATATATATAATATATATATATATATATATATATATATATATATAATGTAACCCCCTGTCACTGTGTGTATTGTGTGGTGCAATGGGTACACAGTGCACCTCCTTCTCAAGCCCAGGCTAGCTGATGGGCCATGGGTGTAAATGATCAGGGGGTCCCTGCACATGCAGGTGTTTCTCTGTAGTTAGTGGGACACAGGTGATGCAGTGTAATAAAAGTCACAATAAATTTGGGCGCCAGACCATCTCTATAACAAATTAAACTCTTTATTTACACTCCTCTTCCTCCAGCACGATAATCATATTGGTTTCATCAATAAAGAAATATATGTACAGCTCCTCACTCTCTCCAGCACAGTTCTTAATCAGCAATACGAATATGGTTGCAAATATCTTATTACTCCTCCTGCACAGTTCTTAATGTTATCCAGATGTTATGTAACATAAATCATAGGTTTTTCTTACACTCCATACTCACTGCAGATCACCCTCCTCTGCAGGGCACTCACATGGATGCTAACAGTCAGGCCGCTTCTCCTCCATGCAGCTCTGACACACTCTGTAACTCTCAGCTGCAGCTCATCCCTCCTCTGCGGGGATGATGTCTCCTGTCGGCTCTGACACGTCACTCTGTGTACTCCCAGCCTCAGGATCTGACAATACAGCTACCATGCCTCTTGTAGCAACCCTCACTCCAGGGGCTCTTCCATGCAGATGTCCCCCTCTCTCTTGGGTTCTCTATAGTGACATGGAGTTCTCCCCCTCATCCAGGGCACACATTCCTTGCCCTGGCTGTCACCATCCTCAGACTTCCAGGCAAGGCTGGGGGATCCTGGATCTTCCACCCCACTCCCAGGTCCCCAGCTACATCTCTCCTCTTCTGTATCACCTCTCTATATCTCTCTCTCAATTCCTCCCTTTCTGACAGCCCCTCCTTCTTCTCCCCTAGTCTCACAGACTGGGCTGGGTTATCACCATGGTAACCAGTTTATGTAACTTTTCATAAACTTCTAGCTTGCCCTCTAGGTGACCCCTCCTGTATTCACTGAAGTAAAGGCTTTACTAACATGCCACTAGGGGGCGTTACATATATATATATATATATATATATATATATATATATATATATGCCAAACAAGTTGTGTTTTTTTAAGACTTTTTAGAAATTGTAACGTCTAAAGACACTGCACAGATTAGCTAGTTTACAGTTGTGTACATATGGAGGAGTGTTGGACAAGGGATATTCCTTGTGGCTTAGAATATACTAGAAGAGGTACATTAGAAAAATACAAATATTTGATACGCACCATTTCCTCATCCTGCTGAAGTACAAAAGTAGCAACTTGCTGCGTGGATGTCTTATGGTTCTTCACACCAACAACAGTAGTGTTTACCACTTCATCTCCAAGATTGCGCTGATGGCGTTTCCTTTGCAGCCACTCAGTCACCTGCAGATGATAAAGTCATTTAACTTATCTACAGTTTACCTGGAGGAAACAGAGGTCAGGTATTAGGGTGTTACTTACTGTCATGTTCTGCACTACACCCGGTCGTTGCAGGTGCTTGAGAATGACCACAGCCTCCAGATAGTAGAGGATTGTCAGCTTCTCTTTTTTCCTCAAGCTTCTGATCTGTTTTAGCTTTCTCAATGGCTTCAAGAAATCCAGGCTTTGCCACCGCCAGAAGCTTACGGTACTCCTCTGGGGTTTTAATGTCATCACTCAGCAAGTCGTACCTGTAAATAATACATACAAGAATGATTACACATGCAGCAGTTATAATATAATTGTACAATAATGTAGGACAGCCGAGGAGCTGTTGTAGGTACCTAGACACCCTGACTGTTGCAGTGCACAGTTTCTACCTAGAGCTTATGTGTATCTTTTGAATAGTTATTTAAAAGCAATTTCCTTTACCCTTGTCAGAGAGGTCTATGAGGAACAAAACTATGTATACCTGAAGTAAAACTGTGCCTGCCCCTGAATCCGTGCTTGAGTGTTACCTTTTTGCCACGATCTCCTTTGAGACGGCTTTATTGATGGCCCCTTGGATGTCCTTTGTCCGATTCATAAAAGATTGAAAGGCTTCAAACAGGTCCTTGTTTTGAAGCACCAGGTTGGTGGATGTGATCTGGTACTGAACAAACCTCTTCAAGCTCTTAAGATAGTTTGCAGCAGTCTGGTTCGTTAGTCCAGTTTCTCTAAGCTTGTTAAAATACTGGATGGTTTTTTCAATGTCCAGTACAAAATCCAAGGAGACTTTTGTTCTGTCCATGTAGAACAAGTACCTTGCGACATTTTCCACCTAAGATTAAAAAGTCCCACTGAACCATCTGACTTGTCACATTTGGCAGCTGATGCCTAGGAAGTGTTGGTTATAAAGGTATATTGGTGTTTACAAAGCCTGTTTCTTAAAAAAAACAAGTGTGCAGGCAGTGACATAGGAAGTGTAACACTGGCACAGGAAATACCTGGCAGCCATGTTCAGTTCTCAGCACATACCACATAGTAAGGACATTTTTTCACAGCTCTCCAGCCTCTTCTTCATTTGAACTCAGACCATTCTACAACAATCAGCTTCACAGGAAATCTTCTGTGTACACATCTGTGAGAATCTAAGACACTACATCTGTTTTGATGACACACTCGGCTTTTCAAAGACAACCTTATATGTAGGGAGCCCTTTATGCACTCACTAAGAGTGTCAGCTCCCTGGGAGAGGGTTCTAGGTCAGATGCCAAGTGAGACTGAGCTATCTGTACAGCACTGCGGTATATAAATATATGATGTGCTAAAAGCCACCAGGTCACATGTGACCTCCCCTTTAATATTCTGTCCATATGACCATTATACACTGTGCAGGAGTAGACGGATATATATAGGAATTGGGTAAATATATATATATATACACATCACTGCAACAGTTTGAAAAGATTAATGTTATATAGAGATACATATTTTTAAAGACAACCTTATATTTACAGTATCTAAATAAAAACTACAGTGATATTCAATAAAATTATATATTTATTGGACAACTGGTGATATTAATACATAATTAACAGTTAATGATATAGGTGCAACTATTTATGAACATATTAAAAATTTGAAAATAACCCAAACAATATTTTAAACCAGGACACAAAAAACTAATCGTCTAGAAAAGAGAGGTCAGCCCCTTCCCCTCCAAAGGAGGCTTTTGTAACTCCATAATCAAAGAGCAGTTCCACTCCAGGACTGATGTCCTCTGACGCCATCAGTAATATTGAAGATATGGAATTGTTGAAAAGGATTAAAGATATTGGCTTAATGTTGAACTTGTGTCTTGAATGATTGATTTTTCTACCAAAAGTCGATTGAAGGTGTGGGTGACAACTGCATGGCGCAGTTGTTGCGTCCACACACAAACGTTTTTGCTTTGAGTCTTTAAAAAAGTATAGGTACCCCATTTCTCCCATTTGGGTTGTTTTTAATCTTCTTTCCCCTTCATCATGGGATATTAAAGTTCCATGGTAGTCGCATAAGATCTCCCCTTTCCGAAACAGCCTGGTGGCAACCACTTTCTCTCCTTTAGTTTCATCTGGAATGATTGCCAGACCCTTCCATTCCTGACGGGAGATCAGATGCTCTACATCCTTGTTGTCTTTTTGGTCTTTCGGACGCTGTGGCTTCCAGTTCGCTAAAATCTCACAGGTTCTCGGGATGTTTTGTTTCCATCCCTGGAGCTCAACATATTTAATAATTTGACGTTCCTCTGGAAGCCTTGTCCGAAAACGACCTGAAGAAAATTGACAAAACAAATATTAGAATGGCTAAAAAACATTTTAATAGTGCATAATCAAAGGGCTGTCAATCTTGTATGGGTTTGAATTAAAGAAATCCAACACATTATTTAGCCTTTTTAGGGGAAACAATTTAGTTTTAGAAACAAAAGAATGTAGAATTTCTTACCAATAATATCCTCCATTCGCATCTTATTCTGCGCCTTCCGCCACTTGTCGTAGCAAAAACGACCTCTAGGAAGTTGCAGGCACTCTTTAAGAGGTGGAACTTCACGGTCCATGAGAAGGGGATATGTCAGGATGAATGACGAGTATACATCTTTCATCCTTTTTTGGGGAGATTGGGGTACCTCAACATCATCTTCCTCTTCTACCTCTCGGTTTCTTTTGGTCGAAGAAGATTCAGCAGTTCTGAAAATTCAAAGTCAATGTTATATGTGTTTCTGGACAATGAATTATAGTGCAGTTTCCCCTAATAATATATTTACTTTGTCGATGCTTGAGGTGGTTCCTTGGGAATCGTGCTATTTATCATTTCTGAGGCCATCACCAGGTCCTCTATGTTTTTCATCCGATAAAACCGCTCTGCGGTGGCATCCGAATGTGATAAATACTTGGCAAATGCACTCTTTTGGCCATCCGAGAACTTAGAGGACACATAAGTTTCCATAACGCGGCGGATTTCCTGGCTTGTGATGGGTTTCAGATTAAATCTAGAAAGGGAAAATAAAGTATAGTAAAGTAATGAAAATGTTAAGAGTATGGTAGCAAAATTGACCAATGTTTTTGCGTATCTCCAATGTGTTTATCCCCCCATGAGAAATGTAATATAGCTATGTTACGTGCAGATAAACAAGTCATCTTCACTTACTTTTGGTGGAACCTTGAGAGGTCATTGGATGCATTATATATTTTTTCACCCGTTGTTGAGATGAAAAAATATGCGCTGTCCTGGTTGTTCTTGAAGAATGTGGTTCTGATCTTCTTGAAATAAACATCAAACCACTGAAAGGAAAGAGAAACAAATGTTACCTTTGCAGACACAATAGTTACTTGAATGACATGTCATATCTATTTATTTATTTTTTAATGAAAGGAATCTTATTTACTTTTTCAAAATCATAAAATTTGAGGTAAAACACTTTACTTTCAAATTTGATACAAAATACAGAGCTATCTCATACCCCTGGGAAAATATGTATATTATACATATATTTCTATATAACACTATATCATATATATATATATATATATATATATATATATATATATATATATATATATATATATATATATATATATATATATATATATGCCAAACAAGTTGTGTTTTTTTAAGACTTTTTAGAAATTGTAACGTCTAAAGACACTGCACAGATTAGCTAGTTTACAGTTGTGTACATATGGAGGAGTGTTGGACAAGGGATATTCCTTGTGGCTTAGAATATACTAGAAGAGGTACATTAGAAAAATACAAATATTTGATACGCACCATTTCCTCATCCTGCTGAAGTACAAAAGTAGCAACTTGCTGCGTGGATGTCTTATGGTTCTTCACACCAACAACAGTAGTGTTTACCACTTCATCTCCAAGATTGCGCTGATGGCGTTTCCTTTGCAGCCACTCAGTCACCTGCAGATGATAAAGTCATTTAACTTATCTACAGTTTACCTGGAGGAAACAGAGGTCAGGTATTAGGGTGTTACTTACTGTCATGTTCTGCACTACACCCGGTCGTTGCAGGTGCTTGAGAATGACCACAGCCTCCAGATAGTAGAGGATTGTCAGCTTCTCTTTTTCCTCAAGCTTCTGATCTGTTTTAGCTTTCTCAATGGCTTCAAGAAATCCAGGCTTTGCCACCGCCAGAAGCTTACGGTACTCCTCTGGGGGTTTAATGTCATCACTCAGCAAGTCGTACCTGTAAATAATACATACAAGAATGATTACACATGCAGCAGTTATAATATAATTGTACAATAATGTAGGACAGCCGAGGAGCTGTTGTAGGTACCTAGACACCCTGACTGTTGCAGTGCACAGTTTCTACCTAGAGCTTATGTGTATCTTTTGAATAGTTATTTAAAAGCAATTTCCTTTACCCTTGTCGGAGAGGTCTATGAGGAACAAAACTATGTATACCTGAAGTAAAACTGTGCCTGCCCCTGAATCCGTGCTTGAGTGTTACCTTTTTGCCACGATCTCCTTTGAGACGGCTTTATTGATGGCCCCTTGGATGTCCTTTGAAGCCTTTCAATCTTTTATGAATCGGACAAACAGGTCCTTGTTTTGAAGCACCAGGTTGGTGGATGTGATCTGGTACTGAACAAACCTCTTCAAGCTCTTAAGATAGTTTGCAGCAGTCTGGTTCGTTAGTCCAGTTTCTCTAAGCTTATTAAAATACTGGATTGTTTTTTCAATGTCCAGTACAAAATCCAAGGAGACTTTTGTGCTGTCCATGTAGAACAAGTACCTTGCGACATTTTCCACCTCAGATTAAAAAGAGAGAAAAATGAGATTAAATACCATGCTGAAATAAAATGAAGCTGATATAAAGTACATTCCAATAACAGCAACCAATACTATGGGTTCTATATAGGAAAGTAATGTTGTATACAGTGTACGGGATATTAAGAGAAAAATGGTAATGTTTATATGTAGGCATGGAGCGCGAGTCTGTTGTATATAAAGGACCCATCACTGAACATTACTGACTATGCAACATATAAATGGCTGATGATTATGATAGGAAATACAAGATAATGTAATTGTTTATTACTACTAAAATTTGTACCTCCTGCTGGCAATTTGGTACATTCAAGGTATGTGTCAAGTGCTTTTGGAATCCTTTAAGGATGGGATGCTCCTTGCTGTGTTTGTCGTACAAACCAGCTTCAGACATCTTCTTCCTTAGTGGAACACTCCAGTTTGGTGCGTTATCACTGGAATTAAAGACAAACAAAACAAGTTATATTATCATTGCGTCCAAATATTGGTAACAAATGAAGCCCAATGATAGAGAGAGTGAGAAACGAAGGAACAAATGTATGATCCACTTTACTTACATTGCTTGATTTTCATTATGAATTTCATCATCATCTTCCCCATCTGTATCAACATTAACTGATGGACGTCTGTCCTTAATTTGGTTGTGTTTTTGCAGAGGCCTAAGGACACATTATGTAACAAATAAGAAATGAACAGGTTATATAAATAAATGGTGATGATGATGATAATACAAGGCCCTGACAATTCTGCAAATTATAAGAATGGGTGAGGGGGGGGTAGCATTGACAGGTGCAAGATATATTATCAGTTATCTTATAAATAGTAATACTATTAATTATTACATTGTTGCTTTAATGGAAACCTGAAGCTATGGAAACAGATTGTAATTAGAAATAACCAATACAATCTTTACAGACCGTGCTGGGGTTGGTGAGGGTTTTCCTTTAACGTAAACTCCAGACTGCTCAAAAAACCTGACCAGCTCCTCCATGTGTGCCGCACTGAAGGTTCTGAATCTGTTGTCAGTATAGTTAACTATGCTGAGCTTTTCCAACATCTTCCTCATGTTGGAACGAGCTTCCTCTACCAAAATGGGGATGCTTGAAGGATCTGCCTTCTTCTGGCACACTCGTTGGAGATGGACTGATAAATTTGTGTCTAGTTTCTCACAGAACTTGCAGACCAGTGGAGTTCTGTGAGACCTGCCAAAAAAGCAAAATATTAGTTTTTCAAAGACGACATTATATACAATAGAATGTACTAAATAAATGATAGCTAGAATCTGGTTGCTATAAGCAACATCTCAAACTCAGTTTACTATCCCTATGTGTTTTGCCCCCAAAAAATATATGGCCTGCCAACTTTGGGGCCAAAAAAAAGCTCTTTGGGGGCCAAAACGCGTTTCGGGGTCGTCTCGTTCATCTGAGCATAATTTTTTTGTATGGAGGTATTTTTAAAGGTTCAAACCGGAAAATCCGTCTCAAAGGGTGGAAAATGATTTTCCCAAAGTCGGCCATCTTGAGGCTCAGAGCGACCGGCATGGTTTGCCCTGCGGTTTGACCGCGAAACAGGAGCGGGGGGCCAAGAACCATTTTAAAGCACCGTTCAGCTTGCGATTTCCACTGGTTTTTGCTGCGCGGTCACTCAAAAGCATAAAAGGCTAACGCTGGAAAACGCGTTTTGTCAAAAACAAAGTCGCTATTCATCTCCGGGATTGCAAAAAGCTTCATTCTGGCCTTTGTGCCGACGCGTCAGGACAAATATTACATTTCTTATGATTAATATTTCGTCAAGCGTGGTGCATATTTTTAAAAAAAGTCTGTGGTATCGATTAACAATTATGTCGCTGGAAGACTGACGACACAGCGATATAAGAGCAAGGGAAAAAAGTACATTTCAAACAATATTTAGTGGCCCAATTTATGCTTAAAAATTCTTCGCAGGGGACAAAGCCAAGGTGCTCACCTCATCTGGTACATCTGCTTTTTTCACAAAGCGAAAAATATACTTTATAACAAATTCCCTAGGAAAATTTGAGTAGGCATCTCGGTTTGACGGCGGACTGGTTAAGATAAAAAAAATTTTTTTAAAAAGCAAGCTTGGAAACGCGATAAACGCTGGTCTTAACAAATATAATTAATAAGAAAAGAAAAGTTCGCGACGCTTGAATATTGTTTTTTTCAAACTTCAAAACCAGATTCAGACAAGCTTTTGCGTCAGGCTTCCGATTGTACAAAAAATTTTCGTTTAGGCGCAAAAAGCGCCGATACTCAAGGATTACGCCAACAGTGATACCCTACTGGAGTGCATAAGACCACGAAGGCACCTCGTTCAGCAGGGCTGAACTCCGCAGTGCAAGGCCCTAGAAATGCCAAGGAGAATTCTTTGAACAGAGGAGGGTTGGGGCTACAAGATCTCTTTTGGGAACGTGGGCCCCTGGGGCCCCGGGATGGACAAGCATTTTTTTTAAAGGTTTTACATGATCACTGGATACCCTATATACCTGGATACCCTATATTCATCATCTCATATCTAAGGGACCCTTGGTCCCCTAGGCTATATAGAGGGGTCATAATTTAAAGGAGAGTCTCAGCTCTTTCAGGGTACCACTGGAATTGTAATAGACCCAGGAGAGCAAGAGATATCGACATTCATATCGTCCTATTACGTCTTAAGGCCTTACCGACAAAACTGCACATGCTAGAGGCATTTTCTTGCTGTTATGGGTCCAAGAGTATCCCAGACTCTGGCTTTGGCCTTAAACTTTAGCAGACAATCTCAGCTTTCAGGGGACATTGAAAGCTAATCAATAGCCCCTCCAGAATCGGAGAAATCGAGGTTTCAGCCCCCCACCCCTGCTTCCAGAAAGGTAGGCCTGAAAAGGGTGGATGGGGGAACATCATTCAGTTGGGCATAACTTTGCAGTGCAAGGCCGTAGAGAAGCGAGGAAGGACTCCTTGGAAAGAGGAGGGTGGGGGCTTCAAGTTCTCTATTAGGCACCTGGGCCTTTGGGGCCCTTGGAAGGGCCAGACTCACTTTAATTTGTTGAAGGTTTTATGACAGCTATTGCAAGGTGCTAGCGCCCTTGGCTCAATGCAATTCCCTTCCTGGGGACCCACAATTATGAGACTGGTACAGTTGAACAGGGGGGACTCTGAAGTGTATGCGGTTAAAATTTGGCATCACTGACCCATTTGTAAGCGGAGAAACACCCCTTGAATATTATCAATCACAGGCGGCATAAAGCCCCAGGAGGCTTATACCTGGATACCCTATATTCATCATCTCATATCTCAGGCCCCCTTAGTCCCCTAGGCTATATAGAGGGGTCATAATTTAAAGGAGAGTCCCAGCTCTTTCAGGGTACCACTGGAATTGTAATAAACCCAGGAGAGCAAGAGATATCGACATTCATATCGTCCTATTACGTCTTAAGGCCTTACCGACAAAACTGCACATGCTAGAGGCATTTTCTTGCTCTTATGGGTCCAAAAGTATCCCAGACTCTGGCTTTGGCCTTAAACTTTAGCAGACAATCCCATCTTTCAGGGAACATTGAAAGCTAATCAATAGCCCCTCCAGAATCGGAGAAATCGAGGTTTCAGGCCCCCACCCCTGCTTCCAGAAAGGTAGGCCTGAAAAGGGTGGATGGGGGAACATCATTCAGTTGGGCATAACTCTGCAGTGCAAGGCCGTAGAGAAGTGAGGAAGGACTCCTTGGAAAGAGGAGGGTGGGGGCTTCAAGTTCTCTATTAGGCACCTGGGCCTTTGGGGCCCTTGGAAGGGCCAGACTCACTTTAATTTGTTGAAGGTTTTATGACAGCTATTGCAAGGTGCTAGCGCCCTTGGCTCAATGCAATGCCCTTCCTGGGGACCCACAATTATGAGACTGGTACAGTTGAACAGGGGGGACTCTGAAGTGTATGCGGTTTAAATTCGGCATCACTGACCCATTTGTAAGCGGAGAAACACCCCTTGAATATTATCAATCACAGGCGGCATAAAGCCCCAGGAGGCTTATACCTGGATACCCTATATTCATCATTTCATATCTCAGGCCCCCTTAGTCCTCCAGGCTTTATAGAGGGGTCATAATTTAAAGGAGAGTCTCAGCTCTTTCAAATGTTTGTAAATTAGAAAAGAATTGTTATGATTTAACACTCGGTTAAAGTCCAAGTCTGACAGGCCCACTGATCCACTGGGAATTCAAATGTAATTTTGGTTGTGTATACTAATACATCAGTGCGGAAGAACTAGTCTAATCCTCTGTTTGTAAGAAGGGCACACAATTCATTTCATCCTGCCAACAGTTTAGACCATATATTTGTGGTAACAATGTACTTTGACAACCACCTCCATGGAGGCAGCTGTTACTTTGACTGTAGCCAGCTGATTGTAAGGAAGCAGCAATAATGTCCTCTAGGAAAGTGCAGGCATTCTAAGGTGGAGGTTCATCGTCCATGTGAAGGGGATGTGTCAGGATAAATGATCTTTCATACTTTCTGGGGGAGTTTGTTGTACCTCATCTTCCTCTTCCACCTCCTGTTTTCTTTTGCTTGAAGTCGATTCAGCATTTATGAGAATACAAAGTCAATGGCCCCAGTGGGTCAGGTGTTATGTTTCTGGACAGTCATTTATACTGCAGTTTCATCTTTTGAACAGTCATCTATATTGAGCTATTATGTGTGTGTATGTATGTATGTGTATATATATATATATATATATATATATATATATATATATATATATATATATATATATATATATATATATATATATATATATTATAATAATTTTTATTTTTTTTTATTAGAATCATATTGTACATGTATGCTATGTGTTTGAAGGAAGGGTTAGGGTCACTGTAATAAGATTGTAGTACGATTTTCAGCAGTGTCACAATAGCTGCAGTGAGATGAACTAGTAGACAGGTTTAATCAGCAGCGTTTGCACTGTCTATTGGTGCTGCTGAGTTGTCACAGGTTGGACAACACTGATCTAGCCCATAGCATTTGATTAGTCTATTAGTGAAAGCTGTAGGTAACAGCTGGTATTAGGAAGTGGAATGTGATTGGTTCATGTGCTATTCCTTGTGTTTAAAAGGACAGCTCATACCTGTGCTAACAATGGCTGGATATTGACACATTTGGTAAGAGGTCTAAGGGACACAAAATCTGTTTTGAAATGTATTTTGGATTTTTGAATTAAATACACTGGGCCTGATTCATTAGGGGAAGTTAGCCACTATTTAATTTGTAACCTTTGCATTATAGCTGAACAAATATTTAATATGATGTAGCACTTACCCTTGTGTATCAAACCATTGTCCTATAGATTGTAATTTTTTTTGTGTGTTAGTAAATTTTCTGGAAATTATTTTATTTTGCACATAAGTTAAATACTGGCTGTTCTTTCAAGTAGCACATAGTCTGTGTGACACAGATACTTGAAAACTTATTTGTGCACTGAAATTTAAAGTGGATCTAGGAAATGAGCCAGTGTTTTCTTTATGTGCAAAATAAACTAATATGCACCCCTTGCATTGTAACATGATTTTGTCCAGAAAACTCACTAAAGTGAATTATCCACCCCCCCTCCCAGTGTCAGTACATGCCCTCATGTTCTAATACTTCTCTTCCTTTGTAGAATGTTTAACTCCTGCACCTTGTTCAAACCCTTGATATATTTAAATGTTTCTATTATCCTTTCTCTTCTGTGCTCAAAACTATACATATCACACATAACGCATAATAGTGCAAAAGACAATGTCTTGTTCCCCCCCCCCCATACACTAGAAGTCCCCCCCCCATACACTAGAAGTCCCCCCCCCCATACACTAGAAGTCCCCCCCCCCCATACACTAGAAGTCCCCCCCCCCCATACACTAGAAGTCCCCCCCCCCATACACTAGAAGTCCCCCCCCCATACACTGCAGGCCCCCCCCCCATTTACAGCAGGCCCCCCACGTTTTGTGCGCGCACCCCACCCCCCACATTTTGTGCGCGCACCCCACCCCCCACATTTTGTGCGCGCACCCCACCCCCCAACATTTTGTGCGTGCACCCCACCCCCCAACATTTTGTGCGTGCACCCCACCCCCCACATTTTGTGCGTGCACCCCACCCCCCACATTTTGTGCGTGCACCCCACCCCCCACATTTTGTGCGTGCACCCCACCCCCCACATTTTGTGCGTGCACCCCCCACATTTTGTGAGTGCACCCCCCACATTTTGTGCCTGCACCCTCCCCACCCACTTTATGCACCTGCCCTGCCCCCCACCACTTTTTATTTGCACAAATGTGTTTTTTTTTAATTTTTTAATTTTCATTTTTAAATAAATAAAGATATGTTAAGCTAACAAATTCTGTGGCGCTTTACCATCATGTTGCTTTTTCCAGAGACCAGACCCCCCCCCCCCCCCCCAGGTGTGTGCCTGCCCCCCTCCATCACTCTGTGCCATTCTGCCACCACCTTCATCACTACAGGGGCTATCACACTCTCATTACATTGCCACAAGCCCCCTGTGCCAGCACACACATTACTGTGCCCCCTTAAGATCACACTGCTCACTCCACTGCAGAGAGACTTTACAGGCTCAAGACTGGTGAGCGAGATTGGAAGGAGAAGTGACCCAGAGGAGAACAGACCAAGCTGTTCAAGGTGAGTCCCTGATGTTTCCTTACATCAGTACATTCTCCATGGCTGCACCTTTATTCTCCTGTGTCTGTTTCTAAAATCTCCTCTGTTATAATTTCTTGTGTCATATTCATTATACATGTCCAAACAGGGAAGGTCTTCAAGACTCTGTAGGTATACCGAGGGATGAAGACTTCCAGAAGCTGCGGAGACAGTTCCCTGTGATAGCTGATGGACGTGGGCCACAGTTAAGGGACTACAGACTCCTATCACTCAAGATCAACAGCATAAGAAAATATGGTAAATAAGAATTTATACTAAATTTTAGGTAATAATGAAATTAGTGATTCTGCTTTATAAGGTTTCACAGGAAATGTTATATGTACAGTGTCTGTGAGAAGCTAAGAAACAAAGAAACGCTCAGCTTTTCAAAGACAACTTTTATATGTAGAGCCCTGTATATAGTCACTAAGAGTGTCAGCTCCCTGGGAGAGGGTTCATGGTCAGAGGCCAAGTGAGACTGAGCTATCTGTACAGCGCTGCGGTATATAAATATATGATGTGTGCCTCTAACAGGAGAGAGATATGGGAGCTAAAAGCCACCAGGTCACATGTGACCTCCCCATTAATATTATGTCCATATGACCTTTATACACTGTGCAGGAGGAGACAGGAGATGTATATAGGAGCTGTATATATTTACTTATCACTGCAACACTTTGAAAAGTGTGTGTGTGTATATATGTGTATATATATGTGTATATATATGTGTATATATATGTGTATATATATGTGTATATATATGTGTATATATATGTGTATATATATATGTGTATATATATATATATATATACTTTTTTTTTTTTTTTTCATATATTCACATAGATGGTAATAAAAATATATATTTGACAACTGGTGATAATACATAATAAACTATTAATAATAAATGACCAACTGTTAATAAACATATTTAAAAGAAAATTCATTTAGCAAAAAATAAAATTTTAAACCAGGACAGTCCACCAAAAAACTAATCGTCTAAGTCGGCCCCTTCCCCTCCAAAAGAGGCTTTTTAACTCCATAGTCAAATAGAAGTTCCACCCCAGGACCGATGTATTGTCGCTGTGAGGTTACTGGGTTTAATTATGTTTTTATAGTCCACAGTTTGTAAGAAACTGGCTTAATGTTGTACTTGTTTCTAGAGTGATTCTTTTTTTTTTTTTTTTTTTTTTTGCCAAAAGTTGCTTTGAGGTGCAAGTGACAACTGTACGGTGCACTTATTGTGTCCACACACAACGCTATTCCTTGGAATCTTTAAAACAAAGCAGGTGCCCCATTGCTTCCTATGGGATTATCTTCATTCTTTTATCCCCTTCATCATTATATATTAAAGATCCATGAGAGTCACATAAGATTTCCCTTTCCGAACCCAAACTGGTGGCAACCAGTTTGTCTTCTTTATTTTCATCTGGAAACATTGCCGGACCCTTCCATTTGTGATGAAAGACCAGATATTGTTATTTTGGTTACTCAGACACTGTGGCTTTCAGTTGGGTCCTGCGGGGGGACCCTGTCGCCAGCTGACGGACTCTGGAACAGAAAAAAAAAGCAGGGCCCTGTCGTCCGGGCTGGGGATGTTTTGTGTCCATCTCTGGTGCTTAACGTACCGAAGAATCTGATGTTCTTCTGGAAGCAGTCAAAAAAATATTTGGCCTATTTGGGGGAACAATTTAGTTTTTGAAACAAAAGAATGCAGAATTTCCTACCAATAATATCCTCCATGCACATCTTATTCTGCACCTTTCACCAGAATAAGCAGCACAGACATCAGCATCCATCCATTCTGTGCATGCTCCAGAAGTAGTCATCTAAATGTATTTTGCTGAAATATATTACAATTTCCATGACTGTCCACCTGTCAGTCAATTAGTGACAAATGTTTGTAAATTAGAAAATAAGTGTTTAGTCCATTTGCACCGGACTGAAGTTTCTGAATCTGACGTTGCCATATTCCACTTGGCTCAGCTTCTCCAACATCTTCCTCATGTTGGAATGAGCTTCCTCTACCAAAATAGTGATCTGTCTTCTTCTGGCACACTCTTTGCAGATGCACTTTACACAAATCTATCACAGAACTTGCAGTAAATTTGACATGCTAATGGCACACAAACTGAATGAGTATTTTTTTTATAATATGTATTTGTTAAATGGAACAATTTAAGTACCCCTTTGTTCGAAGCACTATGAAACAGTACTTGGGGCAGGCCGTAGGGTCAGCAAATATCCAATAACGTATGAAACTTTGAACAGAACATGCCACACTAGAAATTATAAACTTGTCTGCAAGTTATGTGATATGGCACCTTCTTTCATCCTTTTTTTTTGGGGAGTTTGTTGCATATTAACATCAACTTCCTCTTCCACCTCTCGGTTTCTTTTGCTTGAAGACGATTCAGCATTTCTGAAAATGCAAAAAGTCAATGATATATGTTTCTGGAAAGTCATTTATAGTGGGCTATTATGTGTGTATGTGGATAGAAATAGAGATATATTTATTTTATTAGAACCTTAATGTAGATGTATGCTGGGTGTTTGATGGAAGTGACATCACTGTAATAAAATTGCAGTAAGTATTTCAGCAGTGTCACAATAGCTGCAGTGAGATGAACTACTAGACAGGTTTAATCAGCAGCATTTGCACTGTCTATTGGTGCTGCTGAGTTATCATGTGTGTAATAAGGGCACAGACTTGTACAGTGTGTATATACACGTACCTTATTGTAGATGTATGCTGGGTGTTTGAAGATTTCCTGTGAAGCTGATTGCTGTAGAATTGTCTATATACAGATATCTGTGAGAAGCTAAGACGCTACATCTGTTGTGATGCAACACTCGGCTTATCAAAGAGAGCCCTGTATAGAAGTGTCAGCACCCTAGGAGAGGATATATATATATATATATATCTTATTGTAGATGTATGCTGGGTGTTTGATTGAAGTGACATCACTGTAATAAAATTGCAGTAAGTATTTCAGCAGTGTCACAATAGCTGCAGTGAGATGAACTACTAGACAGGTTTAATCAGCAGCGTTTGCACTGTCTATTGGTGCTGCTGAGTTATCATGTGTGTAATAAGGGCACAGACTTGTACAGTGTGTATATACACGTACCTTATTGTAGATGTATGCTGGGTGTTTGAAGGAAGTGACATCACTGCCATTCACCTGCCAACCAGGAAGTGCTGAGTGACAGGAAATACCTGGCAGCCATGCTCATTTCTCAGCACATAGCACATTGTACAGACATGTGTTCACAGCTCTCCTGACTCTTCTTATTCATTTCACCTCAGACCATTCTACAACAATCAGCTTCTCAAAGAGAGCCTTGTATATAAGTGTCAGCACCCTAGGAGAGGAGATAGATAGATAGATAGATAGCTAGATAGAGATGCAGCTCTTTGCAAATTGAAAAATGGTTCCAGAGAAGTGAATATCACACAATATCAATATCTGAGTGAGAGAAGTTAAAAATATCCAAGGCAATGTAAAATACAATATAACATTTTAATATACAATTAAGTCACAATGCTCAATATCAAAAGTATATATCAAAAGTCGTATACTGTGGAGATTAACCTATTATCTAATCTTTACATAACAGTTCCACTGGTGTTCACACTTATTATGATTGATCATCTACAATCTTATATAATAGTTCCATCTGTGTTTACACTTGCTATTATGATTGATCTATAATCAATATCATATCTTCTAATTTATTACTGCAGTAATATATACTTTTTATATTGAGTATTGTGACTTTTAATTGTATATTAAAATGTTATATTGTATTTTACATTGCCTTGGATATTTTTAACTTCTCTCACTCAGATATTGATATCATGTGATATTCACTTCTCTGGAACCATTTTTCAGCGCTGTGTAATTGTTTTCTTCCCAGGAGATTATAACCCTAACTCCCAGGCTCGGGTCTATGGAGGAGAAAATACTTTACCTACAGCTTGGCAGGGTGCTTTGGATACATATCAGTGAGAAGCTAAGATATTCACCAATAGTGCAAAAGCACTCAGCTTCTCACAGATATCCACAGAAGTTTATTCAGATCCCTATTCAATATATTTACCAACCAGCAGGGGATGTCAAGATGGTTTTATTGTACATTGGGTGGAATTCTGCAGTAATGAAATTACATTGATTAAATGGATTGTATCGGGGGGGGAGGAAGCACGGCAACCACTGACACTTGCACAGAGGAAAGGCCTAGCATCCCAGGACATATCTGTAAATAAAATAAAATTATATTTTAAAAAGTACATTGATAGTCAATTAAAATATATATTAGACAACAGGTGATAATACTTAAAAGTGGCAAGTTTTTCTGCTCAAAGGCATTTCCCAGCGATTTGGGTCACACGTGACTTTACCGGTCACTTGGTCATTGTTGGAAGTTTCATGCAAATCTGAGATGGCTCGGCCTCCATTCTCGGTTCTGCATTATGCGTAGATAGAGCGTGCTGTTTTATCAGGTTCCTTGCTATATCCATCTCTGTAGCTTCCACCTTTACCTGCATCCTCCTGGCACCAACATATGTTTATCCCCAAAATGTGGCTTATCCCCATTCCAGAACCTGGAAAGCTGAAGAATGCAAACTCCCGAGCTAGTTTCAGATAGTTGGTAGATAGATACGTTCACGGCACTAACAGTCATCCGCCAGCTCTGCTTTTTCCAACAGCAAGAATAAGCTGTTTTTTTGGAATGACATAGCCAGCACAGACATCATCCATCCATCCATTCTGTGCATGCACCAGAAATATTTATCCAAATATATCTTGCTGAAATATATTAGAATTTCCATGACTGTCCACTAGTCAGTCAATTAGTGACCAATGTTTGTAAATTAGAAAATAATTGTGTTTAGGCAGCTTAAGCTGTAATGGAAGTGAATAGCATTGATTACTATAATACATACAAACTGCACAGTGTGAATCTTTCTTGCAATATCAATATTTATTAGTCTTTGGGTAACATGTGGGTCCAAGATGGCCTGTTTACTGGTTTAACCTCTTTAGTTGGAGTTAATTTGCTTTAAAATCGGATTTATAAACTGCACATTTGAACATTACAGTTAACCATCATTAAGAAGTGGCTGCTTTATTTAAGAACAAAAATAAATACAAAATACCATACAGGTGTCAAATAACTGCCTTCCATATTCTCGCCTCCACTCACCCAGTTCATTAAAACACAAAATTATGACTGACTCTTCAAGCTTCCTGAATCAGCTACAGTTGATTAATAGGGCCTTCAGATTAAAAATGATTGTGTTTGTCCCTGGGGGAGGAAAGGTCTCGTGATGGAAGGGGCAGAATATCACAAATATCAAAGGGCTGTCAATCTTGTATGGGTTTGAATTAAAGAAACCCAACAAATTATTTAGCCTCTTTAGGGGAAACAATTTAGTTTTAGAAACAAAGGAAATTCTAGAATGTAGAATTTCTTACCAATAATATCCTTCATGCGCATCTTATTCTGCGCCTTCCTCCACTTGTCATAGCAAAAACGACCTTTGCAGACACAATAGTTACTTGAATGACATAATTCATATCGATTTATTTTTTTAATGAAAAGGGGATTTTATTTACTTTTTCAAAATCGTAAAATTTGAGGTAAAATACTTTACTTTCAAATTTTGTACAAAATACAGAGCTATCACATACCCCTGGGAAACTATGTATATTATACATATATTTCTATATAACATTACATCATATATATAATATATATGCCAAAAAAGGTGTGTTTTTTTAAAAAAAATATGTATTTATTAAACGGAACAATTTAAGGAGCACTTTGTTGGAAGCACTCTGAAACGGTACTTGTGGCAGGGAATGATTGCAGCCCGTAGGGTCAGTAAATATCCGATAACTGTCCACCAGTCAGTCAATTGGTGACAAATGTTTGTAAATTAGAAAAGAATTGTTATGATTTAACACTCGGTTAAAGTCCAAGTCTGACAGGCCCACTGAACCACTGGGAATTAAAATGTAATTTAGGTTGTGTATACTAATGAGTCAGTGCGGAAGAACTAGTCTAATCCTCTGTTTGTAAGAAGGGCACACAATTCATTTCATCCTGCCAACAGTTTAGACCATATATTTGTGGTAACAATGTACTTTGACAACCACCTCCATGGAGGCAGCTGTTACTTTGACTGTAGCCAGCTGATTGTAAGGAAGCAGCAATAATGTCCTCTAGGAAAGTGCAGGCACTCTAAGGTGGAGGTTCATCGTCCATGTGAAGGGGATGTGTCAGGATAAATGATGAAAATACATCTTTCATACTTTCTGGGGGAGTTTGTTGTACCTCATCTTCCTCTTCCACCTCCTGGTTTCTTTTGCTTGAAGTCGATTCAGCATTTATGAGAATACAAAGTCAATGGCCCCAGTGGGTCAGGTGTTATGTTTCTGGACAGTCATTTATACTGCAGTTTCATCTTTTGAACAGTCATCTATATTGAGCTATTATGTGTGTGTATGTATGTATGTGTATATATATATATATATTATAATAATTTTTATTTTTTTTTATTAGAATCATATTGTACATGTATGCTATGTGTTTGAAGGAAGGGTTAGGGTCACTGTAATAATATTGTAGTACGATTTTCAGCAGTGTCACAATAGCTGAGTGAGATGAAGAACCACTAAAAACAGGTTTAATCAGCCGTTTTTGCACTGTCTATTGGTGCTGCTGAGATACCATTGTGTGTAATAAGGTCATAGACTTTCTCCCATTTGGGTTGTTTTTAATCTTCTTTCCACTTCATCATGGGATATTAAATTTTCATGGTAGTCGCATAAGATCTCCCCTTTCCGAAACAGCCTGGTGGCAACCACTTTCTTTCCTTTAGTTTCATCTGGAATAAATGCCAGACCCTTCCATTCCTGACAGGAGATCAGATGCTCTACATCCTTGTTGTCTTTTTTGGACCCTGTGGCTTCCAGTTCACTAAAATCTCGCAGGTTCGCGGGATGTTTTGTTTCCATCCCTGGAGCTCAACATATTTAATAATTTGACGTTCCTCTGGAAGCCTTGTCCAAAAACGACCTGAAGAAAATTGACAAAACAAATATTAGAATGGCTAAAAAACATTTTAATAGTGCATAATCAAAGGGCTGTCAATCTTGTATGGGTTTGAATTAAAGAAATCCAACACATTATTTAGCCTTTTTAGGGGAAACAATTTAGTTTTAGAAACAAAAGAATGTAGAATTTCTTACCAATAATATCCTCCATTCGCATCTTATTCTGCGCCTTCCGCCACTTAGGGAAAGTGATCAAAAGTGCGTGGGTGCCAACAGAATCACATATCTGTATTAAGGTCTCCTGACCCGTGATTTATGGCCCCCTGGATTGCCAGTCCAGATGCACATTTGTCCCAACCTTTCAAAGCTGCATTCCAGCCCTCTAACCAAAGAGGCAAGTGCTGATCTGCCACAACTGCACTTGATCTTGGCCGAAAGCCATAAAGAGATGTGAAGGCTGTAGGGCCTTCTGTGACTGCCCTCCAAATAAGTGTTTCTTGGTCTTTTTGTTTCTCAGATATCTGTCCCCAAGTCTGTAGTTTAGTGTGGGCATTGTGCAAATATACTAAGGAAAGGAGGAACTTCCATGCATAGATCAGGCTCTGAGCCTTTAACAGATGCGCAAGAACATCTACTTCACGCTGGAAACCATTTTCTAGTGGAGACAGTATAGGATGGTGAATGGTTGTACTTTTTTAAAATTGCTTCCAAGATGTTAATAAACATATTTAAAAGAAAATTCATTTAGCAAAAAATAAAATTTTAAACCAGGACAGTCCACCAAAAAACTAATCGTCTAAGTCGGCCCCTTCCCCTCCAAAAGAGGCTTTTTAACTCCATAGTCAAATAGAAGTTCCACCCCAGGACCGATGTATTGTCGCTGTGAGGTTACTGGGTTTAATTATGTTTTTATAGTCCACAGTTTGTAAGAAACTGGCTTAATGTTGTACTTGTTTCTAGAGTGATTCTTTTTTTTTTTTTTTTTTTGCCAAAAGTTGCTTTGAGGTGCAAGTGACAACTGTACGGTGCACTTATTGTGTCCACACACAACGCTATTCCTTGGAATCTTTAAAACAAAGCAGGTGCCCCATTGCTTCCTATGGGATTATCTTCATTCTTTTATCCCCTTCATCATTATATATTAAAGATCCATGAGAGTCACATAAGATTTCCCTTTCCGAACCCAAACTGGTGGCAACCAGTTTGTCTTCTTTATTTTCATCTGGAAACATTGCCGGACCCTTCCATTTGTGATGAAAGACCAGATATTGTTATTTTGGTTACTCAGACACTGTGGCTTTCAGTTGGGTCCTGCGGGGGGACCCTGTCGCCAGCTGACGGACTCTGGAACAGAAAAAAAAAGCAGGGCCCTGTCGTCCGGGCTGGGGATGTTTTGTGTCCATCTCTGGTGCTTAACGTACCGAAGAATCTGATGTTCTTCTGGAAGCAGTCAAAAAAATATTTGGCCTATTTGGGGGAACAATTTAGTTTTTGAAACAAAAGAATGCAGAATTTCCTACCAATAATATCCTCCATGCACATCTTATTCTGCACCTTTCACCAGAATAAGCAGCACAGACATCAGCATCCATCCATTCTGTGCATGCTCCAGAAGTAGTCATCTAAATGTATTTTGCTGAAATATATTACAATTTCCATGACTGTCCACCTGTCAGTCAATTAGTGACAAATGTTTGTAAATTAGAAAATAAGTGTTTAGTCCATTTGCACCGGACTGAAGTTTCTGAATCTGACGTTGCCATATTCCACTTGGCTCAGCTTCTCCAACATCTTCCTCATGTTGGAATGAGCTTCCTCTACCAAAATAGTGATCTGTCTTCTTCTGGCACACTCTTTGCAGATGCACTTTACACAAATCTATCACAGAACTTGCAGTAAATTTGACATGCTAATGGCACACAAACTGAATGAGTATTTTTTTTATAATATGTATTTGTTAAATGGAACAATTTAAGTACCCCTTTGTTCGAAGCACTATGAAACAGTACTTGGGGCAGGCCGTAGGGTCAGCAAATATCCAATAACGTATGAAACTTTGAACAGAACATGCCACACTAGAAATTATAAACTTGTCTGCAAGTTATGTGATATGGCACCTTCTTTCATCCTTTTTTTTTGGGGAGTTTGTTGCATATTAACATCAACTTCCTCTTCCACCTCTCGGTTTCTTTTGCTTGAAGACGATTCAGCATTTCTGAAAATGCAAAAAGTCAATGATATATGTTTCTGGAAAGTCATTTATAGTGGGCTATTATGTGTGTATGTGGATAGAAATAGAGATATATTTATTTTATTAGAACCTTAATGTAGATGTATGCTGGGTGTTTGATGGAAGTGACATCACTGTAATAAAATTGCAGTAAGTATTTCAGCAGTGTCACAATAGCTGCAGTGAGATGAACTACTAGACAGGTTTAATCAGCAGCGTTTGCACTGTCTATTGGTGCTGCTGAGATATCATTGTGTGTAATAAGGTCATAGACTTTCTCCCATTTGGGTTGTTTTTAATCTTCTTTCCACTTCATCATGGGATATTAAAGTTTCATGGTAGTCGCATAAGATCTCCCCTTTCCGAAACAGCCTGGTGGCAACCACTTTCTTTCCTTTAGTTTCATCTGGAATAAATGCCAGACCCTTCCATTCCTGACGGGAGATCAGATGCTCTACATCCTTGTTGTCTTTTTTGGACCCTGTGGCTTCCAGTTCACTAAAATCTCGCAGGTTCGCGGGATGTTTTGTTTCCATCCCTGGAGCTCAACATATTTAATAATTTGACGTTCCTCTGGAAGCCTTGTCCAAAAACGACCTGAAGAAAATTGACAAAACAAATATTAGAATGGCTAAAAAACATTTTAATAGTGCATAATCAAAGGGCTGTCAATCTTGTATGGGTTTGAATTAAAGAAATCCAACACATTATTTAGCCTTTTTAGGGGAAACAATTTAGTTTTAGAAACAAAAGAATGTAGAATTTCTTACCAATAATATCCTCCATTCGCATCTTATTCTGCGCCTTCCGCCACTTAGGGAAAGTGATCAAAAGTGCGTGGGTGCCAACAGAATCACATATCTGTATTAAGGTCTCCTGACCCGTGATTTATGGCCCCCTGGATTGCCAGTCCAGATGCACATTTGTCCCAACCTTTCAAAGCTGCATTCCAGCCCTCTAACCAAAGAGGCAAGTGCTGATCTGCCACAACTGCACTTGATCTTGGCCGAAAGCCATAAAGAGATGTGAAGGCTGTAGGGCCTTCTGTGACTGCCCTCCAAATAAGTGTTTCTTGGTCTTTTTGTTTCTCAGATATCTGTCCCCAAGTCTGTAGTTTAGTGTGGGCATTGTGCAAATATACTAAGGAAAGGAGGAACTTCCATGCATAGATCAGGCTCTGAGCCTTTAACAGATGCGCAAGAACATCTACTTCACGCTGGAAACCATTTTCTAGTGGAGACAGTATAGGATGGTGAATGGTTGTACTTTTTTAAAATTGCTTCCAAGATGTTAACTAGCGCCTCAGAGTTTATGAATTTTTGAGTGCACAGTGTGTACATTTTCTCATAGAAATCTGCAATTTCCATGCGAGCCTGACCAAAAAATACAGTTCTGACAAATGTGAAAGCAGTTCTACCTAGTGAGGAGCTGTCCCACCAACAGCATTTCTACCTGTAGTTACCACTTTATTGAGTTCATTGTACAGTGAGGTATAATTTGTCCTGATAGAATTTTTCCTACTAAAGAAGCCCCTTCCCCTCCAAAGGAGGCTTTTCTAACTCCATAATCAAAGTGGAGTATTTTGCAGTAAATTTGATATATTAATGGCACACAAACTGCATGAGTTATTTTTTTTTTTTTTAGAAAATGTGTATTTATTAAACACAACAATTTAAGTAGCACATATCTAAAACACCCTGCCAAGCTGATCCAAAGATTCTTTTGATATGATTTTTATACTTTTGAAATAAAAAAGGTTTTTTCCAAAATATGTATCCAATGTACAGATATCTGTGAGAAGCTTAAGATATTCACCAATTGTGCAAAAGCTCTCGGCTTCTCACAGACATTGCACTGGGATCTGAATACACTTCTGTGTATATCTTTACCAACTTTTACCAAATTTTATTTACTTTTTCAAAATCGTAAAATTTGAGGTAAAATACTTTACTTTCAAATTTGATACAAAATAGAGCTATCTCATACCCCTGGGAAAATATGTATATTATACATATATTTCTATATAACACTATATCATATATATATATATATATATATATATATATGTAACCCCCTGTCACTGTGTGTATTGTGTGGTGCAATGGGTACACAGTGCACCTCCTTCTCAAGCCCAGGCTAGCTGATGGGCCATGGGTGTAAATGATCAGGGGGTCCCTGCACATGCAGGTGTTTCTCTGTAGTTAGTGGGACACAGGTGATGCAGTGTAATAAAAGTCACAATAAATTTGGACGCCAGACCATCTCTATAACAAATTAAACTCTTTATTTACACTCCTCTTCCTCCAGCACGATAATCATATTGGTTTCATCAATAAAGAAATATATGTGCAGCTCCTCACTCTCTCCAGCACAGTTCTTAATCAGCAATACGAATATGGTTGCAAATATCTTATTACTCCTCCTGCACAGTTCTTAATGTTATCCAGATGTTATGTAACATAAATCATAGGTTTTTCTTACACTCCATACTCACTGCAGATCACCCTCCTCTGCAGGGCACTCACATGGATGCTAACAGTCAGGCCGCTTCTCCTCCATGCAGCTCTGACACACTCTGTGTAACTCTCAGCTGCAGCTCATCCCTCCTCTGCGGGGATGATGTCTCCTGTCGGCTCTGACACGTCACTCTGTGTACTCCCAGCCTCAGGATCTGACAATACAGCTACCATGCCTCTTGTAGCAACCCTCACTCCAGGGGCTCTTCCATGCAGATGTCCCCCTCTCTCTTGGGTTCTCTATAGTGACATGGAGTTCTCCCCCTCATCCAGGGCACACATTCCTTGCCCTGGCTCAGTCACCATCCTCAGACTTCCAGGCAAGGCTGGGGGATCCTGGATCTTCCACCCCACTCCCAGGTCCCCAGCTACATCTCTCCTCTTCTGTATCACCTCTCTATATCTCTCTCTCAATTCCTCCCTTTCTGACAGCCCCTCCTTCTTCTCCCCTAGTCTCACAGACTGGGCTGGGTTATCACCATGGTAACCAGTTTATGTAACTTTTCATAAACTTCTAGCTTGCCCTCTAGGTGACCCCTCCTGTATTCACTGAAGTAAAGGCTTTACTAACATGCCACTAGGGGGCGTTACATATATATATATATATATATATATATATATATATATATATATATATATATATGCCAAACAAGTTGTGTTTTTTTAAGACTTTTTATCCCAGACTCTGGCTTTGGCCTTAAACTTTAGCAGACAATCTCAGCTTTCAGGGGACATTGAAAGCTAATCAATAGCCCCTCCAGAATCGGAGAAACCGAGGTTTCAGCCCCCCACCCCTGCTTCCAGAAAGGTAGGCCTGAAAAGGGTGGATGGGGGAACATCATTCAGTTGGGCATAACTTTGCAGTGCAAGGCCGTAGAGAAGCGAGGAAGGACTCCTTGGAAAGAGGAGGGTGGGGGCTTCAAGTTCTCTATTAGGCACCTGGGCCTTTGGGGCCCTTGGAAGGGCCAGACTCACTTTAAGTTGTTAAATGGTTTTATGAGAGCTATTGCAAGGTGCTAGCGCCCTTGGCTCAATGCAGTGTCCTTCCTGGGGACCCACAATTATGAGACTGGTACAGTTGAACAGGGGAGACTCTGAAGTGTATGCGGTTTAAATTTGGCATCACTGACCCATTTGTAAGCGGAGAAACACCCCTTCAAAATTATCAATCACAGGCGGCATAAAGCCCCAGGAGGCTGATACCTGGATACCCTATATTCATCATTTCATATCTCAGGCCCCCTTAGTCCCCTAGGCTATATAGAGGGGTCATAATTTAAAGGAGAGTCCCAGCTCTTTCAGGGTGCCACTGGAATTGTAATAAACCCAGGAGAGCAAGAGATATCGACATTCATATCGTCCTATTACGTCTTAAGGCCTTACCGACAAAACTGCACATGCTAGAGGCATTTTCTTGCTCTTATGGGTCCAAGAGTATCCCAGACTCTGGCTTTGGCCTTAAACTTTAGCAGACAATCCCATCTTTCAGGGAACATTGAAAGCTAATCAATAGCCCCTCCAGAATCGGAGAAATCGAGGTTTCAGCCCCCCACCCCTGCTTCCAGAAAGGTAGGCCTGAAAAGGGTGGATGGGGGAACATCATTCAGTTGGGCATAACTCTGCAGTGCAAGGCCGTAGAGAAGTGAGGAAGGACTCCTTGGAAAGAGGAGGGTGGGGGCTTCAAGTTCTCTATTAGGCACCTGGGCCTTTGGGGCCCTTGGAAGGGCCAGACTCACTTTAATTTGTTGAAGGTTTTATGACAGCTATTGCAAGGTGCTAGCGCCCTTGGCTCAATGCAATGCCCTTCCTGGGGACCCACAATTATGAGACTGGTACAGTTGAACAGGGGGGACTCTGAAGTGTATGCGGTTTAAATTCGGCATCACTGACCCATTTGTAAGCGGAGAAACACCCCTTGAATATTATCAATCACAGGCGGCATAAAGCCCCAGGAGGCTTATACCTGGATACCCTATATTCATCATCTCATATCTCAGGCCCCCTTAGTCCTCCAGGCTTTATAGAGGGGTCATAATTTAAAGGAGAGTCTCAGCTCTTTCAGGGTACCACTGGAATTGTAATAGACCCAGGAGAGCAAGAGATATCGACATTCATATCGTCCTATTACGTCTTAAGGCCTTACCGACAAAACTGCACATGCTAGAGGCATTTTCTTGCTGTTATGGGTCCAAGAGTATCCCAGACTCTGGCTTTGGCCTTAAACTTTAGCAGACAATCTCAGCTTTCAGGGGACATTGAAAGCTAATCAATAGCCCCTCCAGAATCGGAGAAATCGAGGTTTCAGCCACCCACCCCTGCTTCCAGAAAGGTAGGCCTGAAAAGGGTGGATGGGGGAACATCATTCAGTTGGGCATAACTTTGCAGTGCAAGGCCGTAGAGAAGTGAGGAAGGACTCCTTGGAAAGAGGAGGGTGGGGGCTTCAAGTTCTCTATTAGGCACCTGGGCCTTTGGGGCCCTTGGAAGGGCCAGACTCACTTTAGGTTGTTGAAGGTTTTATGAGAGCTATTGCAAGGTACTAGCGCCCTTGGCTCAATGCAGTGCCCTTCCTGGGGACCCACAATTATGAGACTGGTACAGTTGAACAGGGGGGACTCTGAAGTGTATGCGGTTAAAATTTGGCATCACTGACCCATTTGTAAGCGGAGAAACACCCCTTGAATATTATCAATCACAGGCGGCATAAAGCCCCAGGAGGCTTATACCTGGATACCCTATATTCATCATCTCATATCTCAGGCCCCCTTAGTCCTCCAGGCTTTATAGAGGGGTCATAATTTAAAGGAGAGTCCCAGCTCTTTCAGGGTACCACTGGAATTGTAATAGAATCAGGAGAGCAAGAGATATCGACATTCATATTGTCCTATTCCGTCTTAAGGCCTTACCGACAAAACTGCACATGCTAGAGGCATTTTCTTGCTGTTATGGGTCCAAGAGTATCCCAGACTCTGGCTTTGGCCTTAAACTTTAGCAGACAATCTCAGCTTTCAGGGGACATTGAAAGCTAATCAATAGCCCCTCCAGAATCGGAGAAATCGAGGTTTCAGCCCCCCACCCCTGCTTCCAGAAAGGTAGGCCTGAAAAGGGTGGATGGGGAAACATCATTTAGTTGGGCATAACTCTGCAGTGCAAGGCCGTAGAGAAGCGAGGAAGGACTCCTTGGAAAGAGGAGGGTGGGGGCTTCAAGTTCTCTATTAGGCACCTGGCCCTTTGGGGCCCTTGGAAGGGCCAGACTCACTTTAATTTGTTGAAGGTTTTATGAGAGCTATTGCAAGGTGCTGGCGCCCTTGGCTTAATGCAGTGCCTTCCTGGGGACCCACAATTTTGAGACTGGTACAGTTGAACAGGGGGGACTCTGAAGTGTATGCGGTTTAAATTTGGCATCACTGACCCATTTGTAAGCGGAGAAACACCCCTTCAAAATTATCAATCACAGGCGGCATAAAGCCCCAGGAGGCTTATACCTGGATACCCTATATTCATCATTTCATATCTCAGGCCCTCTTAGTCCCCTAGGCTATATAGAGGGGTCATAATTTAAAGGAGAGTCTCAGCTCTTTCAAATGTTTGTAAATTAGAAAAGAATTGTTATGATTTAACACTCGGTTAAAGTCCAAGTCTGACAGGCCCACTGAACCACTGGGAATTCAAATGTAATTTTGGTTGTGTATACTAATACATCAGTGCGGAAGAACTAGTCTAATCCTCTGTTTGTAAGAAGGGCACACAATTCATTTCATCCTGCCAACAGTTTAGACCATATATTTGTGGTAACAATGTACTTTGACAACCACCTCCATGGAGGCAGCTGTTACTTTGACTGTAGCCAGCTGATTGTAAGGAAGCAGCAATAATGTCCTCTAGGAAAGTGCAGGCATTCTAAGGTGGAGGTTCATCGTCCATGTGAAGGGGATGTGTCAGGATAAATGATCTTTCATACTTTCTGGGGGAGTTTGTTGTACCTCATCTTCCTCTTCCACCTCCTGTTTTCTTTTGCTTGAAGTCGATTCAGCATTTATGAGAATACAAAGTCAATGGCCCCAGTGGGTCAGGTGTTATGTTTCTGGACAGTCATTTATACTGCAGTTTCATCTTTTGAACAGTCATCTATATTGAGCTATTATGTGTGTGTATGTATGTATGTGTATATATATATATATATATATATATATATATATATTATAATAATTTTTTTTTTTTTTATTAGAATCATATTGTACATGTATGCTATGTGTTTGAAGGAAGGGTTAGGGTCACTGTAATAAGATTGTAGTACGATTTTCAGCAGTGTCACAATAGCTGCAGTGAGATGAACTAGTAGACAGGTTTAATCAGCAGCGTTTGCACTGTCTATTGGTGCTGCTGAGTTGTCACAGGTTGGACAACACTGATCTAGCCCATAGCATTTGATTAGTCTATTAGTGAAAGCTGTAGGTAACAGCTGGTATTAGGAAGTGGAATGTGATTGGTTCATGTGCTATTCCTTGTGTTTAAAAGGACAGCTCATACCTGTGCTAACAATGGCTGGATATTGACACATTTGGTAAGAGGTCTAAGGGACACAAAATCTGTTTTGAAATGTATTTTGGATTTTTGAATTAAATACACTGGGCCTGATTCATTAGGGGAAGTTAGCCACTATTTAATTTGTAACCTTTGCATTATAGCTGAACAAATATTTAATATGATGTAGCACTTACCCTTGTGTATCAAACCATTGTCCTATAGATTGTAATTTTTTTTGTGTGTTAGTAAATTTTCTGGAAATTATTTTATTTTGCACATAAGTTAAATACTGGCTGTTCTTTCAAGTAGCACATAGTCTGTGTGACACAGATACTTGAACTTATTTGTGCACTGAAATTTAAAGTGGATCTAGGAAATGAGCCAGTGTTTTCTTTATGTGCAAAATAAACTAATATGCACCCCTTGCATTGTAACATGATTTTGTCCAGAAAACTCACTAAAGTGAATTATCCACCCCCCCTCCCAGTGTCAGTACATGCCCTCATGTTCTAATACTTCTCTTCCTTTGTAGAATGTTTAACTCCTGCACCTTGTTCAAACCCTTGATATATTTAAATGTTTCTATTATCCTTTCTCTTCTGTGCTCAAAACTATACATATCACACATAACGCATAATAGTGCAAAAGACAATGTCTTGTTCCCCCCCCCATACACTAGAAGTCCCCCCCCCCCATACACTAGAAGTCCCCCCCCCATACACTAGAAGTCCCCCCCCCCATACACTAGAAGTCCCCCCCCCATACACTAGAAGTCCCCCCCCCCATACACTAGAAGTCCCCCCCCCCATACACTGCAGGCCCCCCACGTTTTGTGCGCGCACCCCACCCCCCACATTTTGTGCGCACACCCCACCCCCCACATTTTGTGCGCGCACCCCACCCCCCAACATTTTGTGCATGCACCCCACCCCCCAACATTTTGTGCATGCACCCCACCCCCCACATTTTGTGCGTGCACCCCACCCCCCACATTTTGTGCGTGCACCCCCCACATTTTGTGAGTGCACCCCCCACATTTTGTGCCTGCACCCTCCCCACCCACTTTATGCACCTGCCCTGCCCCCCACCACTTTTTATTTGCACAAATGTGTTTTTTTTTAATTTTTTAATTTTCATTTTTAAATAAATAAAGATATGTTAAGCTAACAAATTCTGTGGCGCTTTACCATCATGTTGCTTTTTCCAGAGACCAGACCCCCCCCCCCCCCCAGGTGTGTGCCTGCCCCCCTCCATCACTCTGTGCCATTCTGCCACCACCTTCATCACTACAGGGGCTATCACACTCTCATTACATTGCCACAAGCCCCCTGTGCCAGCACACACATTACTGTGCCCCCTTAAGATCACACTGCTCACTCCACTGCAGAGAGACTTTACAGGCTCAAGACTGGTGAGCGAGATTGGAAGGAGAAGTGACCCAGAGGAGAACAGACCAAGCTGTTCAAGGTGAGTCCCTGATGTTTCCTTACATCAGTACATTCTCCATGGCTGCACCTTTATTCTCCTGTGTCTGTTTCTAAAATCTCCTCTGTTATAATTTCTTGTGTCATATTCATTATACATGTCCAAACAGGGAAGGTCTTCAAGACTCTGTAGGTATACCGAGGGATGAAGACTTCCAGAAGCTGCGGAGACAGTTCCCTGTGATAGCTGATGGACGTGGGCCACAGTTAAGGGACTACAGACTCCTATCACTCAAGATCAACAGCATAAGAAAATATGGTAAATAAGAATTTATACTAAATTTTAGGTAATAATGAAATTAGTGATTCTGCTTTATAAGGTTTCACAGGAAATGTTATATGTACAGTGTCTGTGAGAAGCTAAGAAACAAAGAAACGCTCAGCTTTTCAAAGACAACTTTTATATGTAGAGCCCTGTATATAGTCACTAAGAGTGTCAGCTCCCTGGGAGAGGGTTCATGGTCAGAGGCCAAGTGAGACTGAGCTATCTGTACAGCGCTGCGGTATATAAATATATGATGTGTGCCTCTAACAGGAGAGAGATATGGGAGCTAAAAGCCACCAGGTCACATGTGACCTCCCCATTAATATTATGTCCATATGACCTTTATACACTGTGCAGGAGGAGACAGGAGATGTATATAGGAGCTGTATATATTTACTTATCACTGCAACACTTTGAAAAGTGTGTGTGTGTATATATGTGTATATATGTGTGTGTATGTGTATATATATATATATATATATATATATATATATACTTTTTTTTTTTTTTCATATATTCACATAGATGGTAATAAAAATATATATTTGACAACTGGTGATAATACATAATAAACTATTAATAATAAATGACCAACTGTTAATAAACATATTTAAAAGAAAATTCATTTAGCAAAAAATAAAATTTTAAACCAGGACAGTCCACCAAAAAACTAATCGTCTAAGTCGGCCCCTTCCCCTCCAAAAGAGGCTTTTTAACTCCATAGTCAAATAGAAGTTCCACCCCAGGACCGATGTATTGTCGCTGTGAGGTTACTGGGTTTAATTATGTTTTTATAGTCCACAGTTTGTAAGAAACTGGCTTAATGTTGTACTTGTTTCTAGAGTGATTCTTTTTTTTTTTTTTTTTTTTTGCCAAAAGTTGCTTTGAGGTGCAAGTGACAACTGTACGGTGCACTTATTGTGTCCACACACAACGCTATTCCTTGGAATCTTTAAAACAAAGCAGGTGCCCCATTGCTTCCTATGGGATTATCTTCATTCTTTTATCCCCTTCATCATTATATATTAAAGATCCATGAGAGTCACATAAGATTTCCCTTTCCGAACCCAAACTGGTGGCAACCAGTTTGTCTTCTTTATTTTCATCTGGAAACATTGCCGGACCCTTCCATTTGTGATGAAAGACCAGATATTGTTATTTTGGTTACTCAGACACTGTGGCTTTCAGTTGGGTCCTGCGGGGGGACCCTGTCGCCAGCTGACGGACTCTGGAACAGAAAAAAAAAGCAGGGCCCTGTCGTCCGGGCTGGGGATGTTTTGTGTCCATCTCTGGTGCTTAACGTACCGAAGAATCTGATGTTCTTCTGGAAGCAGTCAAAAAAATATTTGGCCTATTTGGGGGAACAATTTAGTTTTTGAAACAAAAGAATGCAGAATTTCCTACCAATAATATCCTCCATGCACATCTTATTCTGCACCTTTCACCAGAATAAGCAGCACAGACATCAGCATCCATCCATTCTGTGCATGCTCCAGAAGTAGTCATCTAAATGTATTTTGCTGAAATATATTACAATTTCCATGACTGTCCACCTGTCAGTCAATTAGTGACAAATGTTTGTAAATTAGAAAATAAGTGTTTAGTCCATTTGCACCGGACTGAAGTTTCTGAATCTGACGTTGCCATATTCCACTTGGCTCAGCTTCTCCAACATCTTCCTCATGTTGGAATGAGCTTCCTCTACCAAAATAGTGATCTGTCTTCTTCTGGCACACTCTTTGCAGATGCACTTTACACAAATCTATCACAGAACTTGCAGTAAATTTGACATGCTAATGGCACACAAACTGAATGAGTATTTTTTTTATAATATGTATTTGTTAAATGGAACAATTTAAGTACCCCTTTGTTCGAAGCACTATGAAACAGTACTTGGGGCAGGCCGTAGGGTCAGCAAATATCCAATAACGTATGAAACTTTGAACAGAACATGCCACACTAGAAATTATAAACTTGTCTGCAAGTTATGTGATATGGCACCTTCTTTCATCCTTTTTTTTTGGGGAGTTTGTTGCATATTAACATCAACTTCCTCTTCCACCTCTCGGTTTCTTTTGCTTGAAGACGATTCAGCATTTCTGAAAATGCAAAAAGTCAATGATATATGTTTCTGGAAAGTCATTTATAGTGGGCTATTATGTGTGTATGTGGATAGAAATAGAGATATATTTATTTTATTAGAACCTTAATGTAGATGTATGCTGGGTGTTTGATGGAAGTGACATCACTGTAATAAAATTGCAGTAAGTATTTCAGCAGTGTCACAATAGCTGCAGTGAGATGAACTACTAGACAGGTTTAATCAGCAGCGTTTGCACTGTCTATTGGTGCTGCTGAGATATCATTGTGTGTAATAAGGTCATAGACTTTCTCCCATTTGGGTTGTTTTTAATCTTCTTTCCACTTCATCATGGGATATTAAAGTTTCATGGTAGTCGCATAAGATCTCCCCTTTCCGAAACAGCCTGGTGGCAACCACTTTCTTTCCTTTAGTTTCATCTGGAATAAATGCCAGACCCTTCCATTCCTGACGGGAGATCAGATGCTCTACATCCTTGTTGTCTTTTTTGGACCCTGTGGCTTCCAGTTCACTAAAATCTCGCAGGTTCGCGGGATGTTTTGTTTCCATCCCTGGAGCTCAACATATTTAATAATTTGACGTTCCTCTGGAAGCCTTGTCCAAAAACGACCTGAAGAAAATTGACAAAACAAATATTAGAATGGCTAAAAAACATTTTAATAGTGCATAATCAAAGGGCTGTCAATCTTGTATGGGTTTGAATTAAAGAAATCCAACACATTATTTAGCCTTTTTAGGGGAAACAATTTAGTTTTAGAAACAAAAGAATGTAGAATTTCTTACCAATAATATCCTCCATTCGCATCTTATTCTGCGCCTTCCGCCACTTAGGGAAAGTGATCAAAAGTGCGTGGGTGCCAACAGAATCACATATCTGTATTAAGGTCTCCTGACCCGTGATTTATGGCCCCCTGGATTGCCAGTCCAGATGCACATTTGTCCCAACCTTTCAAAGCTGCATTCCAGCCCTCTAACCAAAGAGGCAAGTGCTGATCTGCCACAACTGCACTTGATCTTGGCCGAAAGCCATAAAGAGATGTGAAGGCTGTAGGGCCTTCTGTGACTGCCCTCCAAATAAGTGTTTCTTGGTCTTTTTGTTTCTCAGATATCTGTCCCCAAGTCTGTAGTTTAGTGTGGGCATTGTGCAAATATACTAAGGAAAGGAGGAACTTCCATGCATAGATCAGGCTCTGAGCCTTTAACAGATGCGCAAGAACATCTACTTCACGCTGGAAACCATTTTCTAGTGGAGACAGTATAGGATGGTGAATGGTTGTACTTTTTTAAAATTGCTTCCAAGATGTTAACTAGCGCCTCAGAGTTTATGAATTTTTGAGTGCACAGTGTGTACATTTTCTCATAGAAATCTGCAATTTCCATGCGAGCCTGACCAAAAAATACAGTTCTGACAAATGTGAAAGCAGTTCTACCTAGTGAGGAGCTGTCCCACCAACAGCATTTCTACCTGTAGTTACCACTTTATTGAGTTCATTGTACAGTGAGGTATAATTTGTCCTGATAGAATTTTTCCTACTAAAGAAGCCCCTTCCCCTCCAAAGGAGGCTTTTCTAACTCCATAATCAAAGTGGAGTATTTTGCAGTAAATTTGATATATTAATGGCACACAAACTGCATGAGTTATTTTTTTTTTTTTTAGAAAATGTGTATTTATTAAACACAACAATTTAAGTAGCACATATCTAAAACACCCTGCCAAGCTGATCCAAAGATTCTTTTGATATGATTTTTATACTTTTGAAATAAAAAAGGTTTTTTCCAAAATATGTATCCAATGTACAGATATCTGTGAGAAGCTTAAGATATTCACCAATTGTGCAAAAGCTCTCGGCTTCTCACAGACATTGCACTGGGATCTGAATACACTTCTGTGTATATCTTTACCAACTTTTACCAAATTTTATTTACTTTTTCAAAATCGTAAAATTTGAGGTAAAATACTTTACTTTCAAATTTGATACAAAATAGAGCTATCTCATACCCCTGGGAAAATATGTATATTATACATATATTTCTATATAACACTATATCATATATATATATATATATATATATATATATATATGTAACCCCCTGTCACTGTGTGTATTGTGTGGTGCAATGGGTACACAGTGCACCTCCTTCTCAAGCCCAGGCTAGCTGATGGGCCATGGGTGTAAATGATCAGGGGGTCCCTGCACATGCAGGTGTTTCTCTGTAGTTAGTGGGACACAGGTGATGCAGTGTAATAAAAGTCACAATAAATTTGGGCGCCAGACCATCTCTATAACAAATTAAACTCTTTATTTACACTCCTCTTCCTCCAGCACGATAATCATATTGGTTTCATCAATAAAGAAATATATGTACAGCTCCTCACTCTCTCCAGCACAGTTCTTAATCAGCAATACGAATATGGTTGCAAATATCTTATTACTCCTCCTGCACAGTTCTTAATGTTATCCAGATGTTATGTAACATAAATCATAGGTTTTTCTTACACTCCATACTCACTGCAGATCACCCTCCTCTGCAGGGCACTCACATGGATGCTAACAGTCAGGCCGCTTCTCCTCCATGCAGCTCTGACACACTCTGTGTAACTCTCAGCTGCAGCTCATCCCTCCTCTGCGGGGATGATGTCTCCTGTCGGCTCTGACACGTCACTCTGTGTACTCCCAGCCTCAGGATCTGACAATACAGCTACCATGCCTCTTGTAGCAACCCTCACTCCAGGGGCTCTTCCATGCAGATGTCCCCCTCTCTCTTGGGTTCTCTATAGTGACATGGAGTTCTCCCCCTCATCCAGGGCACACATTCCTTGCCCTGGCTGTCACCACGCTCAGACTTCCAGGCAAGGCTGGGGGATCCTGGATCTTCCACCCCACTCCCAGGTCCCCAGCTACATCTCTCCTCTTCTGTATCACCTCTCTATATCTCTCTCTCAATTCCTCCCTTTCTGACAGCCCCTCCTTCTTCTCCCCTAGTCTCACAGACTGGGCTGGGTTATCACCATGGTAACCAGTTTATGTAACTTTTCATAAACTTCTAGCTTGCCCTCTAGGTGACCCCTCCTGTATTCACTGAAGTAAAGGCTTTACTAACATGCCACTAGGGGGCGTTACATATATATATATATATATATGCCAAACAAGTTGTGTTTTTTTAAGACTTTTTAGAAATTGTAACGTCTAAAGACACTGCACAGATTAGCTAATTTACAGTTGTGTACATATGGAGGAGTGTTGGACAAGGGATATTCCTTGTGGCTTAGAATATACTAGAAGAGGTACATTAGAAAAATACAAATATTTGATACGCACCATTTCCTCATCCTGCTGAAGTACAAAAGTAGCAACTTGCTGCGTGGATGTCTTATGGTTCTTCACACCAACAACAGTAGTGTTTACCACTTCATCTCCAAGATTGCGCTGATGGCGTTTCCTTTGCAGCCACTCAGTCACCTGCAGATGATAAAGTCATTTAACTTATCTACAGTTTACCTGGAGGAAACAGAGGTCAGGTATTAGGGTGTTACTTACTGTCATGTTCTGCACTACACCCGGTCGTTGCAGGTGCTTGAGAATGACCACAGCCTCCAGATAGTAGAGGATTGTCAGCTTCTCTTTTTTCCTCAAGCTTCTGATCTGTTTTAGCTTTCTCAATGGCTTCAAGAAATCCAGGCTTTGCCACCGCCAGAAGCTTACGGTACTCCTCTGGGGTTTTAATGTCATCACTCAGCAAGTCGTACCTGTAAATAATACATACAAGAATGATTACACATGCAGCAGTTATAATATAATTGTACAATAATGTAGGACAGCCGAGGAGCTGTTGTAGGTACCTAGACACCCTGACTGTTGCAGTGCACAGTTTCTACCTAGAGCTTATGTGTATCTTTTGAATAGTTATTTAAAAGCAATTTCCTTTACCCTTGTCAGAGAGGTCTATGAGGAACAAAACTATGTATACCTGAAGTAAAACTGTGCCTGCCCCTGAATCCGTGCTTGAGTGTTACCTTTTTGCCACGATCTCCTTTGAGACGGCTTTATTGATGGCCCCTTGGATGTCCTTTGTCCGATTCATAAAAGATTGAAAGGCTTCAAACAGGTCCTTGTTTTGAAGCACCAGGTTGGTGGATGTGATCTGGTACTGAACAAACCTCTTCAAGCTCTTAAGATAGTTTGCAGCAGTCTGGTTCGTTAGTCCAGTTTCTCTAAGCTTGTTAAAATACTGGATGGTTTTTTCAATGTCCAGTACAAAATCCAAGGAGACTTTTGTTCTGTCCATGTAGAACAAGTACCTTGCGACATTTTCCACCTAAGATTAAAAAGTCCCACTGAACCATCTGACTTGTCACATTTGGCAGCTGATGCCTAGGAAGTGTTGGTTATAAAGGTATATTGGTGTTTACAAAGCCTGTTTCTTAAAAAAAACAAGTGTGCAGGCAGTGACATAGGAAGTGTAACACTGGCACAGGAAATACCTGGCAGCCATGTTCAGTTCTCAGCACATACCACATAGTAAGGACATTTTTTCACAGCTCTCCAGCCTCTTCTTCATTTGAACTCAGACCATTCTACAACAATCAGCTTCACAGGAAATCTTCTGTGTACACATCTGTGAGAATCTAAGACACTACATCTGTTTTGATGACACACTCGGCTTTTCAAAGACAACCTTATATGTAGGGAGCCCTTTATGCACTCACTAAGAGTGTCAGCTCCCTGGGAGAGGGTTCTAGGTCAGATGCCAAGTGAGACTGAGCTATCTGTACAGCACTGCGGTATATAAATATATGATGTGCTAAAAGCCACCAGGTCACATGTGACCTCCCCTTTAATATTCTGTCCATATGACCATTATACACTGTGCAGGAGGAGACGGATATATATAGGAATTGGGTAAATATATATATATATACACATCACTGCAACAGTTTGAAAAGATTAATGTTATATAGAGATACATATTTTTAAAGACAACCTTATATTTACAGTATCTAAATAAAAACTACAGTGATATTCAATAAAATTATATATTTATTGGACAACTGGTGATATTAATACATAATTAACAGTTAATGATATAGGTGCAACTATTTATGAACATATTAAAAATTTGAAAATAACCCAAACAATATTTTAAACCAGGACACAAAAAACTAATCGTCTAGAAAAGAGAGGTCAGCCCCTTCCCCTCCAAAGGAGGCTTTTGTAACTCCATAATCAAAGAGCAGTTCCACTCCAGGACTGATGTCCTCTGACGCCATCAGTAATATTGAAGATATGGAATTGTTGAAAAGGATTAAAGATATTGGCTTAATGTTGAACTTGTGTCTTGAATGATTGATTTTTCTACCAAAAGTCGATTGAAGGTGTGGGTGACAACTGCATGGCGCAGTTGTTGCGTCCACACACAAACGTTTTTGCTTTGAGTCTTTAAAAAAGTATAGGTACCCCATTTCTCCCATTTGGGTTGTTTTTAATCTTCTTTCCCCTTCATCATGGGATATTAAAGTTCCATGGTAGTCGCATAAGATCTCCCCTTTCCGAAACAGCCTGGTGGCAACCACTTTCTCTCCTTTAGTTTCATCTGGAATGATTGCCAGACCCTTCCATTCCTGACGGGAGATCAGATGCTCTACATCCTTGTTGTCTTTTTGGTCTTTCGGACGCTGTGGCTTCCAGTTCGCTAAAATCTCACAGGTTCTCGGGATGTTTTGTTTCCATCCCTGGAGCTCAACATATTTAATAATTTGACGTTCCTCTGGAAGCCTTGTCCGAAAACGACCTGAAGAAAATTGACAAAACAAATATTAGAATGGCTAAAAAACATTTTAATAGTGCATAATCAAAGGGCTGTCAATCTTGTATGGGTTTGAATTAAAGAAATCCAACACATTATTTAGCCTTTTTAGGGGAAACAATTTAGTTTTAGAAACAAAAGAATGTAGAATTTCTTACCAATAATATCCTCCATTCGCATCTTATTCTGCGCCTTCCGCCACTTGTCGTAGCAAAAACGACCTCTAGGAAGTTGCAGGCACTCTTTAAGAGGTGGAACTTCACGGTCCATGAGAAGGGGATATGTCAGGATGAATGACGAGTATACATCATCTTTCATCCTTTTTTGGGGAGATTGGGGTACCTCAACATCATCTTCCTCTTCTACCTCTCGGTTTCTTTTGGTCGAAGAAGATTCAGCAGTTCTGAAAATTCAAAGTCAATGTTATATGTGTTTCTGGACAATGAATTATAGTGCAGTTTCCCCTAATAATATATTTACTTTGTCGATGCTTGAGGTGGTTCCTTGGGAATCGTGCTATTTATCATTTCTGAGGCCATCACCAGGTCCTCTATGTTTTTCATCCGATAAAACCGCTCTGCGGTGGCATCCGAATGTGATAAATACTTGGCAAATGCACTCTTTTGGCCATCCGAGAACTTAGAGGACACATAAGTTTCCATAACGCGGCGGATTTCCTGGCTTGTGATGGGTTTCAGATTAAATCTAGAAAGGGAAAATAAAGTATAGTAAAGTAATGAAAATGTTAAGAGTATGGTAGCAAAATTGACCAATGTTTTTGCGTATCTCCAATGTGTTTATCCCCCCATGAGAAATATAATATAGCTATGTTACGTGCAGATAAACAAGTCATCTTCACTTACTTTTGGTGGAACCTTGAGAGGTCATTGGATGCATTATATATTTTTTCACCCGTTGTTGAGATGAAAAAATATGCGCTGTCCTGGTTGTTCTTGAAGAATGTGGTTCTGATCTTCTTGAAATAAACATCAAACCACTGAAAGGAAAGAGAAACAAATGTTACCTTTGCAGACACAATAGTTACTTGAATGACATGTCATATCTATTTATTTATTTTTTAATGAAAGGAATCTTATTTACTTTTTCAAAATCATAAAATTTGAGGTAAAACACTTTACTTTCAAATTTGATACAAAATACAGAGCTATCTCATACCCCTGGGAAAATATGTATATTATACATATATTTCTATATAACACTATATCATATATATATATAATATATATATATATATATATATATATATATATATATATGCCAAACAAGTTGTGTTTTTTTAAGACTTTTTAGAAATTGTAACGTCTAAAGACACTGCACAGATTAGCTAGTTTACAGTTGTGTACATATGGAGGAGTGTTGGACAAGGGATATTCCTTGTGGCTTAGAATATACTAGAAGAGGTACATTAGAAAAATACAAATATTTGATACGCACCATTTCCTCATCCTGCTGAAGTACAAAAGTAGCAACTTGCTGCGTGGATGTCTTATGGTTCTTCACACCAACAACAGTAGTGTTTACCACTTCATCTCCAAGATTGCGCTGATGGCGTTTCCTTTGCAGCCACTCAGTCACCTGCAGATGATAAAGTCATTTAACTTATCTACAGTTTACCTGGAGGAAACAGAGGTCAGGTATTAGGGTGTTACTTACTGTCATGTTCTGCACTACACCCGGTCGTTGCAGGTGCTTGAGAATGACCACAGCCTCCAGATAGTAGAGGATTGTCAGCTTCTCTTTTTCCTCAAGCTTCTGATCTGTTTTAGCTTTCTCAATGGCTTCAAGAAATCCAGGCTTTGCCACCGCCAGAAGCTTACGGTACTCCTCTGGGGGTTTAATGTCATCACTCAGCAAGTCGTACCTGTAAATAATACATACAAGAATGATTACACATGCAGCAGTTATAATATAATTGTACAATAATGTAGGACAGCCGAGGAGCTGTTGTAGGTACCTAGACACCCTGACTGTTGCAGTGCACAGTTTCTACCTAGAGCTTGTGTATCTTTTGAATAGTTATTTAAAAGCAATTTCCTTTACCCTTGTCGGAGAGGTCTATGAGGAACAAAACTATGTATACCTGAAGTAAAACTGTGCCTGCCCCTGAATCCGTGCTTGAGTGTTACCTTTTTGCCACGATCTCCTTTGAGACGGCTTTATTGATGGCCCCTTGGATGTCCTTTGAAGCCTTTCAATCTTTTATGAATCGGACAAACAGGTCCTTGTTTTGAAGCACCAGGTTGGTGGATGTGATCTGGTACTGAACAAACCTCTTCAAGCTCTTAAGATAGTTTGCAGCAGTCTGGTTCGTTAGTCCAGTTTCTCTAAGCTTATTAAAATACTGGATTGTTTTTTCAATGTCCAGTACAAAATCCAAGGAGACTTTTGTGCTGTCCATGTAGAACAAGTACCTTGCGACATTTTCCACCTCAGATTAAAAAGAGAGAAAAATGAGATTAAATACCATGCTGAAATAAAATGAAGCTGATATAAAGTACATTCCAATAACAGCAACCAATACTATGGGTTCTATATAGGAAAGTAATGTTGTATACAGTGTACGGGATATTAAGAGAAAAATGGTAATGTTTATATGTAGGCATGGAGCGCGAGTCTGTTGTATATAAAGGACCCATCACTGAACATTACTGACTATGCAACATATAAATGGCTGATGATTATGATAGGAAATACAAGATAATGTAATTGTTTATTACTACTAAAATTTGTACCTCCTGCTGGCAATTTGGTACATTCAAGGTATGTGTCAAGTGCTTTTGGAATCCTTTAAGGATGGGATGCTCCTTGCTGTGTTTGTCGTACAAACCAGCTTCAGACATCTTCTTCCTTAGTGGAACACTCCAGTTTGGTGCGTTATCACTGGAATTAAAGACAAACAAAACAAGTTATATTATCATTGCGTCCAAATATTGGTAACAAATGAAGCCCAATGATAGAGAGAGTGAGAAACGAAGGAACAAATGTATGATCCACTTTACTTACATTGCTTGATTTTCATTATGAATTTCATCATCATCTTCCCCATCTGTATCAACATTAACTGATGGACGTCTGTCCTTAATTTGGTTGTGTTTTTGCAGAGGCCTAAGGACACATTATGTAACAAATAAGAAATGAACAGGTTATATAAATAAATGGTGATGATGATGATAATACAAGGCCCTGACAATTCTGCAAATTATAAGAATGGGTGGGGGGGGGGTAGCATTGACAGGTGCAAGATATATTATCAGTTATCTTATAAATAGTAATACTATTAATTATTACATTGTTGCTTTAATGGAAACCTGAAGTTATGTGAAGCTATGGAAACAGATTGTAATTAGAAATAACCAATACAATCTTTACAGACCGTGCTGGGGTTGGTGAGGGTTTTCCTTTAACGTAAACTCCAGACTGCTCAAAAAACCTGACCAGCTCCTCCATGTGTGCCGCACTGAAGGTTCTGAATCTGTTGTCAGTATAGTTAACTATGCTGAGCTTTTCCAACATCTTCCTCATGTTGGAACGAGCTTCCTCTACCAAAATGGGGATGCTTGAAGGATCTGCCTTCTTCTGGCACACTCGTTGGAGATGGACTGATAAATTTGTGTCTAGTTTCTCACAGAACTTGCAGACCAGTGGAGTTCTGTGAGACCTGCCAAAAAAGCAAAATATTAGTTTTTCAAAGACGACATTATATACAATGTACTAAATAAATGATAGCTAGAATCTGGTTGCTATAAGCAACATCTCAAACTCAGTTTACTATCCCTATGTGTTTTGCCCCCAAAAAATATATGGCCTGCCAACTTTGGGGCCAAAAAAAAGCTCTTTGGGGGCCAAAACGCGTTTCGGGGTCGTCTCGTTCATCTGAGCATAATTTTTTTGTATGGAGGTATTTTTAAAGGTTCAAACCGGAAAATCCGTCTCAAAGGGTGGAAAATGATTTTCCCAAAGTCGGCCATCTTGAGGCTCAGAGCGACCGGCATGGTTTGCCCTGCGGTTTGACCGCGAAACAGGAGCGGGGGGCCAAGAACCATTTTAAAGCACCGTTCAGCTTGCGATTTCCACTGGTTTTTGCTGCGCGGTCACTCAAAAGCATAAAAGGCTAACGCTGGAAAACGCGTTTTGTCAAAAACAAAGTCGCTATTCATCTCCGGGATTGCAAAAAGCTTCATTCTGGCCTTTGTGCCGACGCGTCAGGACAAATATTACATTTCTTATGATTAATATTTCGTCAAGCGTGGTGCATATTTTTAAAAAAAGTCTGTGGTATCGATTAACAATTATGTCGCTGGAAGACTGACGACACAGCGATATAAGAGCAAGGGAAAAAAGTACATTTCAAACAATATTTAGTGGCCCAATTTATGCTTAAAAATTCTTCGCAGGGGACAAAGCCAAGGTGCTCACCTCATCTGGTACATCTGCTTTTTTCACAAAGCGAAAAATATACTTTATAACAAATTCCCTAGGAAAATTTGAGTAGGCATCTCGGTTTGACGGCGGACTGGTTAAGATAAAAAAAAATTTTTTAAAAAGCAAGCTTGGAAACGCGATAAACGCTGGTCTTAACAAATATAATTAATAAGAAAAGAAAAGTTCGCGACGCTTGAATATTGTTTTTTTCAAACTTCAAAACCAGATTCAGACAAGCTTTTGCGTCAGGCTTCCGATTGTACAAAAATTTTTCGTTTAGGCGCAAAAAGCGCCGATACTCAAGGATTACGCCAACAGTGATACCCTACTGGAGTGCATAAGACCACGAAGGCACCTCGTTCAGCAGGGCTGAACTCCGCAGTGCAAGGCCCTAGAAATGCCAAGGAGAATTCTTTGAACAGAGGAGGGTTGGGGCTACAAGATCTCTTTTGGGAACGTGGGCCCCTGGGGCCCCGGGATGGACAAGCATTTTTTTTAAAGGTTTTACATGATCACTGGATACCCTATATACCTGGATACCCTATATTCATCATCTCATATCTAAGGGACCCTTGGTCCCCTAGGCTATATAGAGGGGTCATAATTTAAAGGAGAGTCTCAGCTCTTTCAGGGTACCACTGGAATTGTAATAGACCCAGGAGAGCAAGAGATATCGACATTCATATCGTCCTATTACGTCTTAAGGCCTTACCGACAAAACTGCACATGCTAGAGGCATTTTCTTGCTGTTATGGGTCCAAGAGGATCCCAGACTCTGGCTTTGGCCTTAAACTTTAGCAGACAATCTCAGCTTTCAGAAGACATTGAAAGCTAATCAATAGCCCCTCCAGAATCGGAGAAATCGAGGTTTCAGCCCCCCACCCCTGCTTCCAGAAAGGTAGGCCTGAAAAGGGTGGATGGGGGAACATCATTCAGTTGGGCATAACTTTGCAGTGCAAGGCCGTAGAGAAGCGAGGAAGGACTCCTTGGAAAGAGGAGGGTGGGGGCTTCAAGTTCTCTATTAGGCACCTGGGCCTTTGGGGCCCTTGGAAGGGCCAGACTCACTTTAATTTGTTGAAGGTTTTATGACAGCTATTGCAAGGTGCTAGCGCCCTTGGCTCAATGCAATGCCCTTCCTGGGGACCCACAATTATGAGACTGGTACAGTTGAACAGGGGGGACTCTGAAGTGTATGCGGTTTAAATTCGGCATCACTGACCCATTTGTAAGCGGAGAAACACCCCTTGAATATTATCAATCACAGGCGGCATAAAGCCCCAGGAGGCTGATACCTGGATACCCTATATTCATCATCTCATATCTCAGGCCCCCTTAGTCCTCCAGGCTTTATAGAGGGGTCATAATTTAAAGGAGAGTCTCAGCTCTTTCAGGGTACCACTGGAATTGTAATAGACCCAGGAGAGCAAGAGATATCGACATTCATATCGTCCTATTACGTCTTAAGGCCTTACCGACAAAACTGCACATGCTAGAGGCATTTTCTTGCTGTTATGGGTCCAAGAGTATCCCAGACTCTGGCTTTGGCCTTAAACTTTAGCAGACAATCTCAGCTTTCAGGGGACATTGAAAGCTAATCAATAGCCCCTCAGAATCGGAGAAATCGAGGTTTCAGCCACCCACCCCTGCTTCCAGAAAGGTAGGCCTGAAAAGGGTGAATGGGGGAACATCATTCAGTTGGGCATAACTTTGCAGTGCAAGGCCGTAGAGAAGTGAGGAAGGATTCCTTGGAAAGAGGAGGGTGGGGGCTTCAAGTTCTCTATTAGGCACCTGGCCCTTTGGGGCCCTTGGAAGGGCCAGACTCACTTTAGGTTGTTGAAGGTTTTATGAGAGCTATTGCAAGGTACTAGCGCCCTTGGCTCAATGCAGTGCCCTTCCTGGGGACCCACAATTATGAGACTGGTACAGTTGAACAGGGGGGACTCTGAAGTGTATGCGGTTGAAATTTGGCATCACTGACCCATTTGTAAGCGGAGAAACACCCCTTGAATATTATCAATCACAGGCGGCATAAAGCCCCAGGAGGCTTATACCTGGATACCCTATATTCATCATCTCATATCTCAGGCCCCCTTAGTCCCCTAGGCTATATAGAGGGGTCATAATTTAAAGGAGAGTCCCAGCTCTTTCAGGGTACCACTGGAATTGTAATAAACCCAGGAGAGCAAGAGATATCGACATTCATATCGTCCTATTACGTCTTAAGGCCTTACCGACAAAACTGCACATGCTAGAGGCATTTTCTTGCTCTTATGGGTCCAAGAGTATCCCAGACTCTGGCTTTGGCCTTAAACTTTAGCAGACAATCCCATCTTTCAGGGAACATTGAAAGCTAATCAATAGCCCCTCCAGAATCGGAGAAATCGAGGTTTCAGGCCCCCACCCCTGCTTCCAGAAAGGTAGGCCTGAAAAGGGTGGATGGGGGAACATCATTCAGTTGGGCATAACTCTGCAGTGCAAGGCCGTAGAGAAGTGAGGAAGGACTCCTTGGAAAGAGGAGGGTGGGGGCTTCAAGTTCTCTATTAGGCACCTGGGCCTTTGGGGCCCTTGGAAGGGCCAGACTCACTTTAATTTGTTGAAGGTTTTATGACAGCTATTGCAAGGTGCTAGCGCCCTTGGCTCAATGCAATGCCCTTCCTGGGGACCCACAATTATGAGACTGGTACAGTTGAACAGGGGGGACTCTGAAGTGTATGCGGTTTAAATTCGGCATCACTGACCCATTTGTAAGCGGAGAAACACCCCTTGAATATTATCAATCACAGGCGGCATAAAGCCCCAGGAGGCTTATACCTGGATACCCTATATTCATCATCTCATATCTCAGGCCCCCTTAGTCCTCCAGGCTTTATAGAGGGGTCATAATTTAAAGGAGAGTCTCAGCTCTTTCAGGGTACCACTGGAATTGTAATAGACCCAGGAGAGCAAGAGATATCGACATTCATATCGTCCTATTACGTCTTCAGGCCTTACCGACAAAACTGCACATGCTAGAGGCATTTTCTTGCTGTTATGGGTCCAAGAGTATCCCAGACTCTGGCTTTGGCCTTAAACTTTAGCAGACAATCTCAGCTTTCAGGGGACATTGAAAGCTAATCAATAGCCCCTCCAGAATCGGAGAAATCGAGGTTTCAGCCACCCACCCCTGCTTCCAGAAAGGTAGGCCTGAAAAGGGTGGATGGGGGAACATCATTCAGTTGGGCATAACTTTGCAGTGCAAGGCCGTAGAGAAGTGAGGAAGGATTCCTTGGAAAGAGGAGGGTGGGGGCTTCAAGTTCTCTATTAGGCACCTGGCCCTTTGGGGCCCTTAAGAAGGGCCAGACTCACTTTATGTTGTTGAAGGTTTTATGAGAGCTATTGCAAGGTACTAGCGCCCTTGGCTCAATGCAGTGCCCTTCCTGGGGACCCACAATTATGAGACTGGTACAGTTGAACAGGGGGGACTCTGAAGTGTATGCGGTTAAAATTTGGCATCACTGACCCATTTGTAAGCGGAAAAACACCCCTTCAAAATTATCAATCACAGGCGGCATAAAGCCCCAGGAGGCTTATACCTGGATACCCTATATTCATCATCTCATATGTCAGGCCCCCTTAGTCCCCTAGGCTATATAGAGGGGTCATAATTTAAAGGAGAGTCTCAGCTTTTCAGGGTACCACTGGAATTGTAATAGACCCAGGAGAGCAAGAGATATCGACATTCATATTGTCCTATTACGTCCTAAGGCCTTACCGACAAAACTGCACATGCTAGAGGCATTTTCTTGCTGTTATGGGTCCAAGAGTATCCCAGACTCTGGCTTTGGCCTTAAACTTTAGCAGACAATCCCATCTTTCAGGGAACATTGAAAGCTAATCAATAGCCCCTCCAGAATCGGAGAAATCGAGGTTTCAGCCCCCCACCCCTGCTTCCAGAAAGGTAGGCCTGAAAAGGGTGGATGGGGGAACATCATTCAGTTGGGCATAACTCTGCAGTGCAAGGCCGTAGAGAAGTGAGGAAGGACTCCTTGGAAAGAGGAGGGTGGGGGCTTCAAGTTCTCTATTAGGCACCTGGGCCTTTGGGGCCCTTGGAAGGGCCAGACTCACTTTAATTTGTTGAAGGTTTTATGACAGCTATTGCAAGGTGCTAGCGCCCTTGGCTCAATGCAATGCCCTTCCTGGGGACCCACAATTATGAGACTGGTACAGTTGAACAGGGGGGACTCTGAAGTGTATGCAGTTTAAATTCGGCATCACTGACCCATTTGTAAGCGGAGAAACACCCCTTGAATATTATCAATCACAGGCGGCATAAAGCCCCAGGAGGCTTATACCTGGATACCCTATATTCATCATCTCATATCTCAGGCCCCCTTAGTCCTCCAGGCTTTATAGAGGGGTCATAATTTAAAGGAGAGTCCCAGCTCTTTCAGGGTGCCACTGGAATTGTAATAAACCCAGGAGAGCAAGAGATATCGACATTCATATCGTCCTATTACGTCTTAAGGCCTTACCGACAAAACTGCACATGCTAGAGGCATTTTCTTGCTCTTATGGGTCCAAGAGTATCCCAGACTCTGGCTTTGGCCTTAAACTTTAGCAGACAATCTCAGCTTTCAGGGGACATTGAAAGCTAATCAATAGCCCCTCCAGAATCGGAGAAACCGAGGTTTCAGCCCCCCACCCCTGCTTCCAGAAAGGTAGGCCTGAAAAGGGTGGATGGGGGAACATCATTCAGTTGGGCATAACTTTGCAGTGCAAGGCCGTAGAGAAGCGAGGAAGGACTCCTTGGAAAGAGGAGGGTGGGGGCTTCAAGTTCTCTATTAGGCACCTGGGCCTTTGGGGCCCTTGGAAGGGCCAGACTCACTTTAAGTTGTTAAATGGTTTTATGAGAGCTATTGCAAGGTGCTAGCGCCCTTGGCTCAATGCAGTGTCCTTCCTGGGGACCCACAATTATGAGACTGGTACAGTTGAACAGGGGGGACTCTGAAGTTTATGCGGTTTAAATTTGACATCACTGACCCATTTGTAAGCGGAGAAACACCCCTTCAAAATTATCAATCACAGGCGGCATAAAGCCCCAGGAGGCTTATACCTGGATACCCTATATTCATCATCTCATATGTCAGGCCCCCTTAGTCCCCTAGGCTATATAGAGGGGTCATAATTTAAAGGAGAGTCTCAGCTTTTCAGGGTACCACTGGAATTGTAATAGACCCAGGAGAGCAAGAGATATCGACATTCATAATGTCCTATTACGTCCTAAGGCCTTACCGACAAAACTGCACATGCTAGAGGCATTTTCTTGCTCTTATGGGTCCAAGAGTATCCCAGACTCTGGCTTTGGCCTTAACCTTTAGCAGATAATCTCAGCTTTCAGGGGACATTGAAAGCTAATCAATAGCCCCTCTAGAATCGGAGAAATGGAGGTTTCAGCCCTCCCACCCCTGCTTCCAGAAAGGTAGGCCTGAAAAGGGTGGATGGGGAAACATCATTCAGTTGGGCATAACTCTGCAGTGCAAGGCCGTAGAGAAGCGAGGAAGGACTCCTTGGAAAGAGGAGGGTGGGGGCTTCAAGTTCTCTATTAGGCACCTGGGCCTTTGGGGCCCTTGGAAGGGCCAGACTCACTTTAAGTTGTTGAAGGTTTTATGAGAGCTATTGCAAGGTGCTAGCGCCCTTGGCTCAATGCAGTGTCCTTCCTGGGGACCCACAATTATGAGACTGGTACAGTTGAACAGGGGGGACTCTGAAGTGTATGCGGTTTAAATTTGGCATCACTGACCCATTTGTAAGCGGAGAAACACCCCTTCAAAATTATCAATCACAGGCGGCATAAAGCCCCAGGAGGCTGATACCTGGATACCCTATATTCATCATTTCATATCTCAGGCCCCCTTAGTCCCCTAGGCTATATAGAGGGGTCATAATTTAAAGGAGAGTCCCAGCTCTTTCAGGGTGCCACTGGAATTGTAATAAACCCAGGAGAGCAAGAGATATCGACATTCATATCGTCCTATTACGTCTTAAGGCCTTACCGACAAAACTGCACATGCTAGAGGCATTTTCTTGCTCTTATGGGTCCAAGAGTATCCCAGACTCTGGCTTTGACCTTAAACTTTAGCAGACAATCCCATCTTTCAGGGAACATTGAAAGCTAATCAATAGCCCCTCCAGAATCGGAGAAATCGAGGTTTCAGCCCCCCACCCCTGCTTCCAGAAAGGTAGGCCTGAAAAGGGTGGATGGGGGAACATCATTCAGTTGGGCATAACTCTGCAGTGCAAGGCCGTAGAGAAGTGAGGAAGGACTCCTTGGAAAGAGGAGGGTGGGGGCTTCAAGTTCTCTATTAGGCACCTGGGCCTTTGGGGCCCTTGGAAGGGCCAGACTCACTTTAAGTTGTTGAAGGTTTTATGAGAGCTATTGCAAGGTGCTAGCGCCCTTGGCTCAATGCAGTGTCCTTCCTGGGGACCCACAATTATGAGACTGGTACAGTTGAACAGGGGGGACTCTGAAGTGTATGCGGTTTAAATTTGGCATCACTGACCCATTTGTAAGCGGAGAAACACCCCTTCAAAATTATCAATCACAGGCGGCATAAAGCCCCAGGAGGCTGATACCTGGATACCCTATATTCATCATTTCATATCTCAGGCCCCCTTAGTCCCCTAGGCTATATAGAGGGGTCATAATTTAAAGGAGAGTCCCAGCTCTTTCAGGGTACCACTGGAATTGTAATAAACCCAGGAGAGCAAGAGATATCGACATTCATATCGTCCTATTACGTCTTAAGGCCTTACCGACAAAACTGCACATGCTAGAGGCATTTTCTTGCTCTTATGGGTCCAAGAGTATCCCAGACTCTGGCTTTGGCCTTAAACTTTAGCAGACAATCCCATCTTTCAGGGAACATTGAAAGCTAATCAATAGCCCCTCCAGAATCGGAGAAATCGAGGTTTCAGCCCCCCACCCCTGCTTCCAGAAAGGTAGGCCTGAAAAGGGTGGATGGGGGAACATCATTCAGTTGGGCATAACTCTGCAGTGCAAGGCCGTAGAGAAGTGAGGAAGGACTCCTTGGAAAGAGGAGGGTGGGGGCTTCAAGTTCTCTATTAGGCACCTGGGCCTTTGGGGCCCTTGGAAGGGCCAGACTCACTTTAATTTGTTGAAGGTTTTATGACAGCTATTGCAAGGTGCTAGCGCCCTTGGCTCAATGCAATGCCCTTCCTGGGGACCCACAATTATGAGACTGGTACAGTTGAACAGGGGGGACTCTGAAGTGTATGCGGTTTAAATTTGGCATCACTGACCCATTTGTAAGCGGAGAAACACCCCTTCAAAATTATCAATCACAGGCGGCATAAAGCCCCAGGAGGCTGATACCTGGATACCCTATATTCATCATTTCATATCTCAGGCCCCCTTAGTCCCCTAGGCTATATAGAGGGGTCATAATTTAAAGGAGAGTCCCAGCTCTTTCAGGGTACCACTGGAATTGTAATAAACCCAGGAGAGCAAGAGATATCGACATTCATATCGTCCTATTACGTCTTAAGGCCTTACCGACAAAACTGCACATGCTAGAGGCATTTTCTTGCTCTTATGGGTCCAAGAGTATCCCAGACTCTGGCTTTGGCCTTAAACTTTAGCAGACAATCCCATCTTTCAGGGAACATTGAAAGCTAATCAATAGCCCCTCCAGAATCGGAGAAATCGAGGTTTCAGCCCCCCACCCCTGCTTCCAGAAAGGTAGGCCTGAAAAGGGTGGATGGGGGAACATCATTCAGTTGGGCATAACTCTGCAGTGCAAGGCCGTAGAGAAGTGAGGAAGGACTCCTTGGAAAGAGGAGGGTGGGGGCTTCAAGTTCTCTATTAGGCACCTGGGCCTTTGGGGCCCTTGGAAGGGCCAGACTCACTTTAATTTGTTGAAGGTTTTATGACAGCTATTGCAAGGTGCTAGCGCCCTTGGCTCAATGCAATGCCCTTCCTGGGGACCCACAATTATGAGACTGGTACAGTTGAACAGGGGGGACTCTGAAGTGTATGCGGTTTAAATTCGGCATCACTGACCCATTTGTAAGCGGAGAAACACCCCTTGAATATTATCAATCACAGGCGGCATAAAGCCCCAGGAGGCTTATACCTGGATACCCTATATTCATCATCTCATATCTCAGGCCCCCTTAGTCCTCCAGGCTTTATAGAGGGGTCATAATTTAAAGGAGAGTCTCAGCTCTTTCAGGGTACCACTGGAATTGTAATAGACCCAGGAGAGCAAGAGATATCGACATTCATATTGTCCTATTACGTCCTAAGGCCTTACCGACAAAACTGAACATGCTAGAGGCATTTTCTTGCTGTTATGGGTCCAAGAGTATCCCAGACTCTGGCTTTGGCCTTAACCTTTAGCAGATAATCTCAGCTTTCAGGGGACATTGAAAGCTAATCAATAGCCCCTCCAGAATCGGAGAAATCGAGGTTTCAGCCACCCACCCCTGCTTCCAGAAAGGTAGGCCTGAAAAGGGTGGATGGGGGAACATCATTCAGTTGGGCATAACTTTGCAGTGCAAGGCCGTAGAGAAGTGAGGAAGGACTCCTTGGAAAGAGGAGGGTGGGGGCTTCAAGTTCTCTATTAGGCACCTGGGCCTTTGGGGCCCTTGGAAGGGCCAGACTCACTTTAGGTTGTTGAAGGTTTTATGAGAGCTATTGCAAGGTACTAGCGCCCTTGGCTCAATGCAGTGCCCTTCCTGGGGACCCACAATTATGAGACTGGTACAGTTGAACAGGGGGGACTCTGAAGTGTATGCGGTTTAAATTTGGCATCACTGACCCATTTGTAAGCGGAGAAACACCCCTTCAAAATTATCAATCACAGGCGGCATAAAGCCCCAGGAGGCTGATACCTGGATACCCTATATTCATCATTTCATATCTCAGGCCCCCTTAGTCCCCTAGGCTATATAGAGGGGTCATAATTTAAAGGAGAGTCCCAGCTCTTTCAGGGTACCACTGGAATTGTAATAAACCCAGGAGAGCAAGAGATATCGACATTCATATCGTCCTATTACGTCTTAAGGCCTTACCGACAAAACTGCACATGCTAGAGGCATTTTCTTGCTCTTATGGGTCCAAGAGTATCCCAGACTCTGGCTTTGGCCTTAAACTTTAGCAGACAATCCCATCTTTCAGGGAACATTGAAAGCTAATCAATAGCCCCTCCAGAATCGGAGAAATCGAGGTTTCAGCCCCCCACCCCTGCTTCCAGAAAGGTAGGCCTGAAAAGGGTGGATGGGGGAACATCATTCAGTTGGGCATAACTCTGCAGTGCAAGGCCGTAGAGAAGTGAGGAAGGACTCCTTGGAAAGAGGAGGGTGGGGGCTTCAAGTTCTCTATTAGGCACCTGGGCCTTTGGGGCCCTTGGAAGGGCCAGACTCACTTTAATTTGTTGAAGGTTTTATGACAGCTATTGCAAGGTGCTAGCGCCCTTGGCTCAATGCAATGCCCTTCCTGGGGACCCACAATTATGAGACTGGTACAGTTGAACAGGGGGGACTCTGAAGTGTATGCGGTTTAAAATCGGCATCACTGACCCATTTGTAAGCGGAGAAACACCCCTTGAATATTATCAATCACAGGCGGCATAAAGCCCCAGGAGGCTTATACCTGGATACCCTATATTCATCATCTCATATCTCAGGCCCCCTTAGTCCTCCAGGCTTTATAGAGGGGTCATAATTTAAAGGAGAGTCTCAGCTCTTTCAGGGTACCACTGGAATTGTAATAGACCCAGGAGAGCAAGAGATATCGACATTCATATTGTCCTATTACGTCCTAAGGCCTTACCGACAAAACTGAACATGCTAGAGGCATTTTCTTGCTGTTATGGGTCCAAGAGTATCCCAGACTCTGGCTTTGGCCTTAACCTTTAGCAGATAATCTCAGCTTTCAGGGGACATTGAAAGCTAATCAATAGCCCCTCCAGAATCGGAGAAATCGAGGTTTCAGCCACCCACCCCTGCTTCCAGAAAGGTAGGCCTGAAAAGGGTGGATGGGGGAACATCATTCAGTTGGGCATAACTTTGCAGTGCAAGGCCGTAGAGAAGTGAGGAAGGACTCCTTGGAAAGAGGAGGGTGGGGGCTTCAAGTTCTCTATTAGGCACCTGGGCCTTTGGGGCCCTTGGAAGGGCCAGACTCACTTTAGGTTGTTGAAGGTTTTATGAGAGCTATTGCAAGGTACTAGCGCCCTTGGCTCAATGCAGTGCCCTTCCTGGGGACCCACAATTATGAGACTGGTACAGTTGAACAGGGGGGACTCTGAAGTGTATGCGGTTTAAATTTGGCATCACTGACCCATTTGTAAGCGGAGAAACACCCCTTCAAAATTATCAATCACAGGCGGCATAAAGCCCCAGGAGGCTGATACCTGGATACCCTATATTCATCATTTCATATCTCAGGCCCCCTTAGTCCCCTAGGCTATATAGAGGGGTCATAATTTAAAGGAGAGTCCCAGCTCTTTCAGGGTACCACTGGAATTGTAATAAACCCAGGAGAGCAAGAGATATCGACATTCATATCGTCCTATTACGTCTTAAGGCCTTACCGACAAAACTGCACATGCTAGAGGCATTTTCTTGCTCTTATGGGTCCAAGAGTATCCCAGACTCTGGCTTTGGCCTTAAACTTTAGCAGACAATCCCATCTTTCAGGGAACATTGAAAGCTAATCAATAGCCCCTCCAGAATCGGAGAAATCGAGGTTTCAGCCCCCCACCCCTGCTTCCAGAAAGGTAGGCCTGAAAAGGGTGGATGGGGGAACATCATTCAGTTGGGCATAACTCTGCAGTGCAAGGCCGTAGAGAAGTGAGGAAGGACTCCTTGGAAAGAGGAGGGTGGGGGCTTCAAGTTCTCTATTAGGCACCTGGGCCTTTGGGGCCCTTGGAAGGGCCAGACTCACTTTAATTTGTTGAAGGTTTTATGACAGCTATTGCAAGGTGCTAGCGCCCTTGGCTCAATGCAATGCCCTTCCTGGGGACCCACAATTATGAGACTGGTACAGTTGAACAGGGGGGACTCTGAAGTGTATGCGGTTTAAATTCGGCATCACTGACCCATTTGTAAGCGGAGAAACACCCCTTGAATATTATCAATCACAGGCGGCATAAAGCCCCAGGAGGCTTATACCTGGATACCCTATATTCATCATCTCATATCTCAGGCCCCCTTAGTCCTCCAGGCTTTATAGAGGGGTCATAATTTAAAGGAGAGTCTCAGCTCTTTCAGGGTACCACTGGAATTGTAATAGACCCAGGAGAGCAAGAGATATCGACATTCATATTGTCCTATTACGTCCTAAGGCCTTACCGACAAAACTGCACATGCTAGAGGCATTTTCTTGCTGTTATGGGTCCAAGAGTATCCCAGACTCTGGCTTTGGCCTTAACCTTTAGCAGATAATCTCAGCTTTCAGGGGACATTGAAAGCTAATCAATAGCCCCTCCAGAATCAGAGAAATCGAGGTTTCAGCCCTCCCACCCCTGCTTCCAGAAAGGTAGGCCTGAAAAGGGTGGATGGGGAAACATCATTCAGTTGGGCATAACTCTGCAGTGCAAGGCCGTAGAGAAGCGAGGAAGGACTCCTTGGAAAGAGAAGGGTGGGGGCTTCAAGTTCTCTATTAGGCACCTGGGCCTTTGGGGCCCTTGGAAGGGCCAGACTCACTTTAAGTTGTTGAAGGTTTTATGAGAGCTATTGCAAGGTGCTAGCGCCCTTGGCTCAATGCAGTGTCCTTCCTGGGGACCCACAATTATGAGACTGGTACAGTTGAACAGGGGGGACTCTGAAGTGTATGCGGTTTAAATTTGGCATCACTGACCCATTTGTAAGCGGAGAAACACCCCTTCAAAATTATCAATCACAGGCGGCATAAAGCCCCAGGAGGCTGATACCTGGATACCCTATATTCATCATTTCATATCTCAGGCCCCCTTAGTCCCCTAGGCTATATAGAGGGGTCATAATTTAAAGGAGAGTCCCAGCTCTTTCAGGGTACCACTGGAATTGTAATAGACCCAGGAGAGCAAGAGATATCGACATTCATATCGTCCTATTACGTCTTAAGGCCTTACCGACAAAACTGCACATGCTAGAGGCATTTTCTTGCTCTTATGGGTCCAAGAGTATCCCAGACTCTGGCTTTGGCCTTAACCTTTAGCAGATAATCTCAGCTTTCAGGGGACATTGAAAGCTAATCAATAGCCCCTCCAGAATCGGAGAAATCGAGGTTTCAGCCCTCCCACCCCTGCTTCCAGAAAGGTAGGCCTGAAAAGGGTGGATGGGGAAACATCATTCAGTTGGGCATAACTCTGCAGTGCAAGGCCGTAGAGAAGCGAGGAAGGACTCCTTGGAAAGAGAAGGGTGGGGGCTTCAAGTTCTCTATTAGGCACCTGGGCCTTTGGGGCCCTTGGAAGGGCCAGACTCACTTTAAGTTGTTGAAGGTTTTATGAGAGCTATTGCAAGGTGCTAGCGCCCTTGGCTCAATGCAGTGTCCTTCCTGGGGACCCACAATTATGAGACTGGTACAGTTGAACAGGGGGGACTCTGAAGTGTATGCGGTTTAAATTTGGCATCACTGACCCATTTGTAAGCGGAGAAACACCCCTTCAAAATTATCAATCACAGGCGGCATAAAGCCCCAGGAGGCTGATACCTGGATACCCTATATTCATCATTTCATATCTCAGGCCCCCTTAGTCCCCTAGGCTATATAGAGGGGTCATAATTTAAAGGAGAGTCCCAGCTCTTTCAGGGTACCACTGGAATTGTAATAGACCCAGGAGAGCAAGAGATATCGACATTCATATCGTCCTATTACGTCTTAAGGCCTTACCGACAAAACTGCACATGCTAGAGGCATTTTCTTGCTCTTATGGGTCCAAGAGTATCCCAGACTCTGGCTTTGGCCTTAAACTTTAGCAGACAATCTCAGCTTTCAGGGGACATTGAAAGCTAATCAATAGCCCCTCTAGAATCGGAGAAATCGAGGTTTCAGCCCCCCACCCCTGCTTCCAGAAAGGTAGGCCTGAAAAGGGTGGATGGGGAAACATCATTCAGTTGGGCATAACTTTGCAGTGCAAGGCCGTAGAGAAGTGAGGAAGGACTCCTTGGAAAGAGGAGGGTGGGGGCTTCAAGTTCTCTATTAGGCACCTGGGCCTTTGGGGCCCTTGGAAGGGCCAGACTCACTTTAATTTGTTGAAGGTTTTATGACAGCTATTGCAAGGTGCTAGCGCCCTTGGCTCAATGCAATGCCCTTCCTGGGGACCCACAATTATGAGACTGGTACAGTTGAACAGGGGGGACTCTGAAGTGTATGCGGTTTAAATTCGGCATCACTGACCCATTTGTAAGCGGAGAAACACCCCTTGAATATTATCAATCACAGGCGGCATAAAGCCCCAGAAGGCTTATACCTGGATACCCTATATTCATCATGTCATATCTCAGGCCCCCTTAGTCCTCCAGGCTTTATAGAGGGGTCATAATTTAAAGGAGAGTCTCAGCTTTTCAGGGTACCACTGGAATTGTAATAGACCCAGGAGAGCAAGAGATATCGACATTCATATTGTTCTATTACGTCCTAAGGCCTTACCGACAAAACTGCACATGCTAGAGGCATTTTCTTGCTGTTATGGGTCCAAGAGTATCCCAGACTCTGGCTTTGGCCTTAAACTTTAGCAGACAATCTCAGCTTTCAGGGGACATTGAAAGCTAATCAATAGCCCCTCCAGAATCGGAGAAATCGAGGTTTCAGCCCCCCACCCCTGCTTCCAGAAAGGTAGGCCTGAAAAGGGTGGATGGGGAAACATCATTTAGTTGGGCATAACTCTGCAGTGCAAGGCCGTAGAGAAGCGAGGAAGGACTCCTTGGAAAGAGGAGGGTGGGGGCTTCAAGTTCTCTATTAGGCACCTGGGCCTTTGGGGCCCTTGGAAGGGCCAGACTCACTTTAATTTGTTGAAGGTTTTATGAGAGCTATTGCAAGGTGCTAGCGCCCTTGGCTCAATGCAATGCCCTTCCTGGGGACCCACAATTATGAGACTGGTACAGTTGAACAGGGGGGACTCTGAAGTGTATGCGGTTTAAATTCGGCATCACTGACCCATTTGTAAGCGGAGAAACACCCCTTGAATATTATCAATCACAGGCGGCATAAAGCCCCAGAAGGCTTATACCTGGATACCCTATATTCATCATTTCATATCTCAGGCCCCCTTAGTCCTCCAGGCTTTATAGAGGGGTCATAATTTAAAGGAGAGTCTCAGCTCTTTCAAATGTTTGTAAATTAGAAAAGAATTGTTATGATTTAACACTCGGTTAAAGTCCAAGTCTGACAGGCCCACTGATCCACTGGGAATTCAAATGTAATTTTGGTTGTGTATACTAATACATCAGTGCGGAAGAACTAGTCTAATCCTCTGTTTGTAAGAAGGGCACACAATTCATTTCATCCTGCCAACAGTTTAGACCATATATTTGTGGTAACAATGTACTTTGACAACCACCTCCATGGAGGCAGCTGTTACTTTGACTGTAGCCAGCTGATTGTAAGGAAGCAGCAATAATGTCCTCTAGGAAAGTGCAGGCATTCTAAGGTGGAGGTTCATCGTCCATGTGAAGGGGATGTGTCAGGATAAATGATCTTTCATACTTTCTGGGGGAGTTTGTTGTACCTCATCTTCCTCTTCCACCTCCTGTTTTCTTTTGCTTGAAGTCGATTCAGCATTTATGAGAATACAAAGTCAATGGCCCCAGTGGGTCAGGTGTTATGTTTCTGGACAGTCATTTATACTGCAGTTTCATCTTTTGAACAGTCATCTATATTGAGCTATTATGTGTGTGTATGTATGTATGTGTATATATATATATATATATTATAATAATTTTTTTTTTTTTTTATTAGAATCATATTGTACATGTATGCTATGTGTTTGAAGGAAGGGTTAGGGTCACTGTAATAAGATTGTAGTACGATTTTCAGCAGTGTCACAATAGCTGCAGTGAGATGAACTAGTAGACAGGTTTAATCAGCAGCGTTTGCACTGTCTATTGGTGCTGCTGAGTTGTCACAGGTTGGACAACACTGATCTAGCCCATAGCATTTGATTAGTCTATTAGTGAAAGCTGTAGGTAACAGCTGGTATTAGGAAGTGGAATGTGATTGGTTCATGTGCTATTCCTTGTGTTTAAAAGGACAGCTCATACCTGTGCTAACAATGGCTGGATATTGACACATTTGGTAAGAGGTCTAAGGGACACAAAATCTGTTTTGAAATGTATTTTGGATTTTTGAATTAAATACACTGGGCCTGATTCATTAGGGGAAGTTAGCCACTATTTAATTTGTAACCTTTGCATTATAGCTGAACAAATATTTAATATGATGTAGCACTTACCCTTGTGTATCAAACCATTGTCCTATAGATTGTAATTTTTTTTGTGTGTTAGTAAATTTTCTGGAAATTATTTTATTTTGCACATAAGTTAAATACTGGCTGTTCTTTCAAGTAGCACATAGTCTGTGTGACACAGATACTTGAAAACTTATTTGTGCACTGAAATTTAAAGTGGATCTAGGAAATGAGCCAGTGTTTTCTTTATGTGCAAAATAAACTAATATGCACCCCTTGCATTGTAACATGATTTTGTCCAGAAAACTCACTAAAGTGAATTATCCACCCCCCCTCCCAGTGTCAGTACATGCCCTCATGTTCTAATACTTCTCTTCCTTTGTAGAATGTTTAACTCCTGCACCTTGTTCAAACCCTTGATATATTTAAATGTTTCTATTATCCTTTCTCTTCTGTGCTCAAAACTATACATATCACACATAACGCATAATAGTGCAAAAGACAATGTCTTGTTCCCCCCCCCCATACACTAGAAGTCCCCCCCCCATACACTAGAAGTCCCCCCCCCATACACTAGAAGTCCCCCCCCCCATACACTAGAAGTCCCCCCCCCATACACTAGAAGTCCCCCCCCCCATACACTAGAAGTCCCCCCCCCCCATACACTGCAGGCCCCCCCCCCATTTACAGCAGGCCCCCCATGTTTTGTGCGCGCACCCCACCCCCCACATTTTGTGCGCGCACCCCACCCCCCACATTTTGTGCGTGCACCCCACCCCCCACATTTTGTGCGTGCACCCCACCCCCCACATTTTGTGCGTGCACCCCACCCCCCACATTTTGTGCGTGCACCCCACCCCCCACATTTTGTGCGTGCACCCCCCACATTTTGTGAGTGCACCCCCCACATTTTGTGCCTGCACCCTCCCCACCCACTTTATGCACCTGCCCTGCCCCCCACCACTTTTTATTTGCACAAATGTGTTTTTTTTTAATTTTTTAATTTTCATTTTTAAATAAATAAAGATATGTTAAGCTAACAAATTCTGTGGCGCTTTACCATCATGTTGCTTTTTCCAGAGACCAGACCCCCCCCCCCCCCCCCCCCAGGTGTGTGCCTGCCCCCCTCCATCACTCTGTGCCATTCTGCCACCACCTTCATCACTACAGGGGCTATCACACTCTCATTACATTGCCACAAGCCCCCTGTGCCAGCACACACATTACTGTGCCCCCTTAAGATCACACTGCTCACTCCACTGCAGAGAGACTTTACAGGCTCAAGACTGGTGAGCGAGATTGGAAGGAGAAGTGACCCAGAGGAGAACAGACCAAGCTGTTCAAGGTGAGTCCCTGATGTTTCCTTACATCAGTACATTCTCCATGGCTGCACCTTTATTCTCCTGTGTCTGTTTCTAAAATCTCCTCTGTTATAATTTCTTGTGTCATATTCATTATACATGTCCAAACAGGGAAGGTCTTCAAGACTCTGTAGGTATACCGAGGGATGAAGACTTCCAGAAGCTGCGGAGACAGTTCCCTGTGATAGCTGATGGACGTGGGCCACAGTTAAGGGACTACAGACTCCTATCACTCAAGATCAACAGCATAAGAAAATATGGTAAATAAGAATTTATACTAAATTTTAGGTAATAATGAAATTAGTGATTCTGCTTTATAAGGTTTCACAGGAAATGTTATATGTACAGTGTCTGTGAGAAGCTAAGAAACAAAGAAATGCTCAGCTTTTCAAAGACAACTTTTATATGTAGAGCCCTGTATATAGTCACTAAGAGTGTCAGCTCCCTGGGAGAGGGTTCATGGTCAGAGGCCAAGTGAGACTGAGCTATCTGTACAGCGCTGCGGTATATAAATATATGATGTGTGCCTCTAACAGGAGAGAGATATGGGAGCTAAAAGCCACCAGGTCACATGTGACCTCCCCATTAATATTATGTCCATATGACCTTTATACACTGTGCAGGAGGAGACAGGAGATGTATATAGGAGCTGTATATATTTACCTATCACTGCAACACTTTGAAAAGTGTGTGTGTGTATATATGTGTATATATATGTGTATATATATGTGTATATATATGTGTATATATATGTGTATATATATGTGTATATATATGTGTATATATATGTGTATATATATGTGTATATATATGTGTATATATATGTGTATATATATATATATATATATATATATATATATATATATATATATACTTTTTTTTTTTTTTCATATATTCACATAGATGGTAATAAAAATATATATTTGACAACTGGTGATAATACATAATAAACTATTAATAATAAATGACCAACTGTTAATAAACATATTTAAAAGAAAATTCATTTAGCAAAAAATAAAATTTTAAACCAGGACAGTCCACCAAAAAACTAATCGTCTAAGTCGGCCCCTTCCCCTCCAAAAGAGGCTTTTTAACTCCATAGTCAAATAGAAGTTCCACCCCAGGACCGATGTATTGTCGCTGTGAGGTTACTGGGTTTAATTATGTTTTTATAGTCCACAGTTTGTAAGAAACTGGCTTAATGTTGTACTTGTTTCTAGAGTGATTCTTTTTTTTTTTTTTTTTTTTTGCCAAAAGTTGCTTTGAGGTGCAAGTGACAACTGTACGGTGCACTTATTGTGTCCACACACAACGCTATTCCTTGGAATCTTTAAAACAAAGCAGGTGCCCCATTGCTTCCTATGGGATTATCTTCATTCTTTTATCCCCTTCATCATTATATATTAAAGATCCATGAGAGTCACATAAGATTTCCCTTTCCGAACCCAAACTGGTGGCAACCAGTTTGTCTTCTTTATTTTAATCTGGAAACATTGCCGGACCCTTCCATTTGTGATGAAAGACCAGATATTGTTATTTTGGTTACTCAGACACTGTGGCTTTCAGTTGGGTCCTGCGGGGGGACCCTGTCGCCAGCTGACGGACTCTGGAACAGAAAAAAAAAGCAGGGCCCTGTCGTCCGGGCTGGGGATGTTTTGTGTCCATCTCTGGTGCTTAACGTACCGAAGAATCTGATGTTCTTCTGGAAGCAGTCAAAAAAATATTTGGCCTATTTGGGGGAACAATTTAGTTTTTGAAACAAAAGAATGCAGAATTTCCTACCAATAATATCCTCCATGCACATCTTATTCTGCACCTTTCACCAGAATAAGCAGCACAGACATCAGCATCCATCCATTCTGTGCATGCTCCAGAAGTAGTCATCTAAATGTATTTTGCTGAAATATATTACAATTTCCATGACTGTCCACCTGTCAGTCAATTAGTGACAAATGTTTGTAAATTAGAAAATAAGTGTTTAGTCCATTTGCACCGGACTGAAGTTTCTGAATCTGACGTTGCCATATTCCACTTGGCTCAGCTTCTCCAACATCTTCCTCATGTTGGAATGAGCTTCCTCTACCAAAATAGTGATCTGTCTTCTTCTGGCACACTCTTTGCAGATGCACTTTACACAAATCTATCACAGAACTTGCAGTAAATTTGACATGCTAATGGCACACAAACTGAATGAGTATTTTTTTTATAATATGTATTTGTTAAATGGAACAATTTAAGTACCCCTTTGTTCGAAGCACTATGAAACAGTACTTGGGGCAGGCCGTAGGGTCAGCAAATATCCAATAACGTATGAAACTTTGAACAGAACATGCCACACTAGAAATTATAAACTTGTCTGCAAGTTATGTGATATGGCACCTTCTTTCATCCTTTTTTTTTGGGGAGTTTGTTGCATATTAACATCAACTTCCTCTTCCACCTCTCGGTTTCTTTTGCTTGAAGACGATTCAGCATTTCTGAAAATGCAAAAAGTCAATGATATATGTTTCTGGAAAGTCATTTATAGTGGGCTATTATGTGTGTATGTGGATAGAAATAGAGATATATTTATTTTATTAGAACCTTAATGTAGATGTATGCTGGGTGTTTGATGGAAGTGACATCACTGTAATAAAATTGCAGTAAGTATTTCAGCAGTGTCACAATAGCTGCAGTGAGATGAACTACTAGACAGGTTTAATCAGCAGCGTTTGCACTGTCTATTGGTGCTGCTGAGTTATCATGTGTGTAATAAGGGCACAGACTTGTACAGTGTGTATATACACGTACCTTATTGTAGATGTATGCTGGGTGTTTGAAGATTTCCTGTGAAGCTGATTGCTGTAGAATTGTCTATATACAGATATCTGTGAGAAGCTAAGACGCTACATCTGTTGTGATGCAACACTCGGCTTATCAAAGAGAGCCCTGTATAGAAGTGTCAGCACCCTAGGAGAGGATATATATATATATATATATCTTATTGTAGATGTATGCTGGGTGTTTGAAGGAAGTGACATCACTGCCATTCACCTGCCAACCAGGAAGTGCTGAGTGACAGGAAATACCTGGCAGCCATGCTCATTTCTCAGCACATAGCACATTGTACAGACATGTGTTCACAGCTCTCCTGACTCTTCTTATTCATTTCACCTCAGACCATTCTACAACAATCGGCTTCTCAAAGAGAGCCTTGTATATAAGTGTCAGCACCCTAGGAGAGGAGATAGATAGATAGATAGATAGCTAGATAGAGATGCAGCTCTTTGCAAATTGAAAAATGGTTCCAGAGAAGTGAATATCACACAATATCAATATCTGAGTGAGAGAAGTTAAAAATATCCAAGGCAATGTAAAATACAATATAACATTTTAATATACAATTAAGTCACAATGCTCAATATCAAAAGTATATATCAAAAGTCGTATACTGTGGAGATTAACCTATTATCTAATCTTTACATAACAGTTCCACTGGTGTTCACACTTATTATGATTGATCATCTACAATCTTATATAATAGTTCCATCTGTGTTTACACTTGCTATTATGATTGATCTATAATCAATATCATATCTTCTAATTTATTACTGCAGTAATATATACTTTTTATATTGAGTATTGTGACTTTTAATTGTATATTAAAATGTTATATTGTATTTTACATTGCCTTGGATATTTTTAACTTCTCTCACTCAGATATTGATATCATGTGATATTCACTTCTCTGGAACCATTTTTCAGCGCTGTGTAATTGTTTTCTTCCCAGGAGATTATAACCCTAACTCCCAGGCTCGGGTCTATGGAGGAGAAAATACTTTACCTACAGCTTGGCAGGGTGCTTTGGATACATATCAGTGAGAAGCTAAGATATTCACCAATAGTGCAAAAGCACTCAGCTTCTCACAGATATCCACAGAAGTTTATTCAGATCCCTATTCAATATATTTACCAACCAGCAGGGGATGTCAAGATGGTTTTATTGTACATTGGGTGGAATTCTGCAGTAATGAAATTACATTGATTAAATGGATTGTATCGGGGGGGGAGGAAGCACGGCAACCACTGACACTTGCACAGAGGAAAGGCCTAGCATCCCAGGACATATCTGTAAATAAAATAAAATTATATTTTAAAAAGTACATTGATAGTCAATTAAAATATATATTAGACAACAGGTGATAATACTTAAAAGTGGCAAGTTTTTCTGCTCAAAGGCATTTCCCAGCGATTTGGGTCACACGTGACTTTACCGGTCACTTGGTCATTGTTGGAAGTTTCATGCAAATCTGAGATGGCTCGGCCTCCATTCTCGGTTCTGCATTATGCGTAGATAGAGCGTGCTGTTTTATCAGGTTCCTTGCTATATCCATCTCTGTAGCTTCCACCTTTACCTGCATCCTCCTGGCACCAACATATGTTTATCCCCAAAATGTGGCTTATCCCCATTCCAGAACCTGGAAAGCTGAAGAATGCAAACTCCCGAGCTAGTTTCAGATAGTTGGTAGATAGATACGTTCACGGCACTAACAGTCATCCGCCAGCTCTGCTTTTTCCAACAGCAAGAATAAGCTGTTTTTTTGGAATGACATAGCCAGCACAGACATCATCCATCCATCCATTCTGTGCATGCACCAGAAATATTTATCCAAATATATCTTGCTGAAATATATTAGAATTTCCATGACTGTCCACTAGTCAGTCAATTAGTGACCAATGTTTGTAAATTAGAAAATAATTGTGTTTAGGCAGCTTAAGCTGTAATGGAAGTGAATAGCATTGATTACTATAATACATACAAACTGCACAGTGTGAATCTTTCTTGCAATATCAATATTTATTAGTCTTTGGGTAACATGTGGGTCCAAGATGGCCTGTTTACTGGTTTAACCTCTTTAGTTGGAGTTAATTTGCTTTAAAATCGGATTTATAAACTGCACATTTGAACATTACAGTTAACCATCATTAAGAAGTGGCTGCTTTATTTAAGAACAAAAATAAATACAAAATACCATACAGGTGTCAAATAACTGCCTTCCATATTCTCGCCTCCACTCACCCAGTTCATTAAAACACAAAATTATGACTGACTCTTCAAGCTTCCTGAATCAGCTACAGTTGATTAATAGGGCCTTCAGATTAAAAATGATTGTGTTTGTCCCTGGGGGAGGAAAGGTCTCGTGATGGAAGGGGCAGAATATCACAAATATCAAAGGGCTGTCAATCTTGTATGGGTTTAAATTAAAGAAACCCAACAAATTATTTAGCCTCTTTAGGGGAAACAATTTAGTTTTAGAAACAAAGGAAATTCTAGAATGTAGAATTTCTTACCAATAATATCCTTCATGCGCATCTTATTCTGCGCCTTCCTCCACTTGTCATAGCAAAAACGACCTTTGCAGACACAATAGTTACTTGAATGACATAATTCATATCGATTTATTTTTTTAATGAAAAGGGGATTTTATTTACTTTTTCAAAATCGTAAAATTTGAGGTAAAATACTTTACTTTCAAATTTTGTACAAAATACAGAGCTATCACATACCCCTGGGAAACTATGTATATTATACATATATTTCTATATAACATTACATCATATATATAATATATATGCCAAAAAAGGTGTGTTTTTTTAAAAAAAATATGTATTTATTAAACGGAACAATTTAAGGAGCACTTTGTTGGAAGCACTCTGAAACGGTACTTGTGGCAGGGAATGATTGCAGCCCGTAGGGTCAGTAAATATCCGATAACTGTCCACCAGTCAGTCAATTGGTGACAAATGTTTGTAAATTAGAAAAGAATTGTTATGATTTAACACTCGGTTAAAGTCCAAGTCTGACAGGCCCACTGAACCACTGGGAATTAAAATGTAATTTAGGTTGTGTATACTAATACATCAGTGCGGAAGAACTAGTCTAATCCTCTGTTTGTAAGAAGGGCACACAATTCATTTCATCCTGCCAACAGTTTAGACCATATATTTGTGGTAACAATGTACTTTGACAACCACCTCCATGGAGGCAGCTGTTACTTTGACTGTAGCCAGCTGATTGTAAGGAAGCAGCAATAATGTCCTCTAGGAAAGTGCAGGCACTCTAAGGTGGAGGTTCATCGTCCATGTGAAGGGGATGTGTCAGGATAAATGATGAAAATACATCTTTCATACTTTCTGGGGGAGTTTGTTGTACCTCATCTTCCTCTTCCACCTCCTGGTTTCTTTTGCTTGAAGTCGATTCAGCATTTATGAGAATACAAAGTCAATGGCCCCAGTGGGTCAGGTGTTATGTTTCTGGACAGTCATTTATACTGCAGTTTCATCTTTTGAACAGTCATCTATATTGAGCTATTATGTGTGTGTATGCATGTATGTGTATATATATATCTATATATATATATATATATATATATATATATATATATATATATATATATATATATATATATATATATATATAATAATTTTTTTTTTTTTTTTATTAGAATCATATTGTACATGTATGCTATGTGTTTGAAGGAAGGGTTAGGGTCACTGTAATAATATTGTAGTACGATTTTCAGCAGTGTCACAATAGCTGAGTGAGATGAAGAACCACTAAAAACAGGTTTAATCAGCCGTTTTTGCACTGTCTATTGGTGCTGCTGAGATATCATTGTGTGTAATAAGGTCATAGACTTTCTCCCATTTGGGTTGTTTTTAATCTTCTTTCCACTTCATCATGGGATATTAAAGTTTCATGGTAGTCGCATAAGATCTCCCCTTTCCGAAACAGCCTGGTGGCAACCACTTTCTTTCCTTTAGTTTCATCTGGAATAAATGCCAGACCCTTCCATTCCTGACGGGAGATCAGATGCTCTACATCCTTGTTGTCTTTTTTGGACCCTGTGGCTTCCAGTTCACTAAAATCTCGCAGGTTCGCGGGATGTTTTGTTTCCATCCCTGGAGCTCAACATATTTAATAATTTGACGTTCCTCTGGAAGCCTTGTCCAAAAACGACCTGAAGAAAATTGACAAAACAAATATTAGAATGGCTAAAAAACATTTTAATAGTGCATAATCAAAGGGCTGTCAATCTTGTATGGGTTTGAATTAAAGAAATCCAACACATTATTTAGCCTTTTTAGGGGAAACAATTTAGTTTTAGAAACAAAAGAATGTAGAATTTCTTACCAATAATATCCTCCATTCGCATCTTATTCTGCGCCTTCCGCCACTTAGGGAAAGTGATCAAAAGTGCGTGGGTGCCAACAGAATCACATATCTGTATTAAGGTCTCCTGACCCGTGATTTATGGCCCCCTGGATTGCCAGTCCAGATGCACATTTGTCCCAACCTTTCAAAGCTGCATTCCAGCCCTCTAACCAAAGAGGCAAGTGCTGATCTGCCACAACTGCACTTGATCTTGGCCGAAAGCCATAAAGAGATGTGAAGGCTGTAGGGCCTTCTGTGACTGCCCTCCAAATAAGTGTTTCTTGGTCTTTTTGTTTCTCAGATATCTGTCCCCAAGTCTGTAGTTTAGTGTGGGCATTGTGCAAATATACTAAGGAAAGGAGGAACTTCCATGCATAGATCAGGCTCTGAGCCTTTAACAGATGCGCAAGAACATCTACTTCACGCTGGAAACCATTTTCTAGTGGAGACAGTATAGGATGGTGAATGGTTGTACTTTTTTAAAATTGCTTCCAAGATGTTAACTAGCGCCTCAGAGTTTATGAATTTTTGAGTGCACAGTGTGTACATTTTCTCATAGAAAAATCTGCAATTTCCATGCGAGCCTGACCAAAAAATACAGTTCTGACAAATGTGAAAGCAGTTCTACCTAGTGAGGAGCTGTCCCACCAACAGCATTTCTACCTGTAGTTACCACTTTATTGAGTTCATTGTACAGTGAGGTATAATTTGTCCTGATAGAATTTTTCCTACTAAAGAAGCCCCTTCCCCTCCAAAGGAGGCTTTTCTAACTCCATAATCAAAGTGGAGTATTTTGCAGTAAATTTGATATATTAATGGCACACAAACTGCATGAGTTATTTTTTTTTTTTTTAGAAAATGTGTATTTATTAAACACAACAATTTAAGTAGCACATATCTAAAACACCCTGCCAAGCTGATCCAAAGATTCTTTTGATATGATTTTTATACTTTTGAAATAAAAAAGGTTTTTTCCAAAATATGTATCCAATGTACAGATATCTGTGAGAAGCTTAAGATATTCACCAATTGTGCAAAAGCTCTCGGCTTCTCACAGACATTGCACTGGGATCTGAATACACTTCTGTGTATATCTTTACCAACTTTTACCAAATTTTATTTACTTTTTCAAAATCGTAAAATTTGAGGTAAAATACTTTACTTTCAAATTTGATACAAAATAGAGCTATCTCATACCCCTGGGAAAATATGTATATTATACATATATTTCTATATAACACTATATCATATATATATATATATATATATATATATATATATATATATATATATATATATATATATATATATATATATATATATATATATAATGTAACCCCCTGTCACTGTGTGTATTGTGTGGTGCAATGGGTACACAGTGCACCTCCTTCTCAAGCCCAGGCTAGCTGATGGGCCATGGGTGTAAATGATCAGGGGGTCCCTGCACATGCAGGTGTTTCTCTGTAGTTAGTGGGACACAGGTGATGCAGTGTAATAAAAGTCACAATAAATTTGGGCGCCAGACCATCTCTATAACAAATTAAACTCTTTATTTACACTCCTCTTCCTCCAGCACGATAATCATATTGGTTTCATCAATAAAGAAATATATGTACAGCTCCTCACTCTCTCCAGCACAGTTCTTAATCAGCAATACGAATATGGTTGCAAATATCTTATTACTCCTCCTGCACAGTTCTTAATGTTATCCAGATGTTATGTAACATAAATCATAGGTTTTTCTTACACTCCATACTCGCTGCAGATCACCCTCCTCTGCAGGGCACTCACATGGATGCTAACAGTCAGGCCGCTTCTCCTCCATGCAGCTCTGACACACTCTGTGTAACTCTCAGCTGCAGCTCATCCCTCCTCTGCGGGGATGATGTCTCCTGTCGGCTCTGACACGTCACTCTGTGTACTCCCAGCCTCAGGATCTGACAATACAGCTACCATGCCTCTTGTAGCAACCCTCACTCCAGGGGCTCTTCCATGCAGATGTCCCCCTCTCTCTTGGGTTCTCTATAGTGACATGGAGTTCTCCCCCTCATCCAGGGCACACATTCCTTGCCCTGGCTGTCACCATCCTCAGACTTCCAGGCAAGGCTGGGGGATCCTGGATCTTCCACCCCACTCCCAGGTCCCCAGCTACATCTCTCCTCTTCTGTATCACCTCTCTATATCTCTCTCTCAATTCCTCCCTTTCTGACAGCCCCTCCTTCTTCTCCCCTAGTCTCACAGACTGGGCTGGGTTATCACCATGGTAACCAGTTTATGTAACTTTTCATAAACTTCTAGCTTGCCCTCTAGGTGACCCCTCCTGTATTCACTGAAGTAAAGGCTTTACTAACATGCCACTAGGGGGCGTTACATATATATATATATATATATATATATGCCAAACAAGTTGTGTTTTTTTAAGACTTTTTAGAAATTGTAACGTCTAAAGACACTGCACAGATTAGCTAGTTTACAGTTGTGTACATATGGAGGAGTGTTGGACAAGGGATATTCCTTGTGGCTTAGAATATACTAGAAGAGGTACATTAGAAAAATACAAATATTTGATACGCACCATTTCCTCATCCTGCTGAAGTACAAAAGTAGCAACTTGCTGCGTGGATGTCTTATGGTTCTTCACACCAACAACAGTAGTGTTTACCACTTCATCTCCAAGATTGCGCTGATGGCGTTTCCTTTGCAGCCACTCAGTCACCTGCAGATGATAAAGTCATTTAACTTATCTACAGTTTACCTGGAGGAAACAGAGGTCAGGTATTAGGGTGTTACTTACTGTCATGTTCTGCACTACACCCGGTCGTTGCAGGTGCTTGAGAATGACCACAGCCTCCAGATAGTAGAGGATTGTCAGCTTCTCTTTTTTCCTCAAGCTTCTGATCTGTTTTAGCTTTCTCAATGGCTTCAAGAAATCCAGGCTTTGCCACCGCCAGAAGCTTACGGTACTCCTCTGGGGTTTTAATGTCATCACTCAGCAAGTCGTACCTGTAAATAATACATACAAGAATGATTACACATGCAGCAGTTATAATATAATTGTACAATAATGTAGGACAGCCGAGGAGCTGTTGTAGGTACCTAGACACCCTGACTGTTGCAGTGCACAGTTTCTACCTAGAGCTTATGTGTATCTTTTGAATAGTTATTTAAAAGCAATTTCCTTTACCCTTGTCAGAGAGGTCTATGAGGAACAAAACTATGTATACCTGAAGTAAAACTGTGCCTGCCCCTGAATCCGTGCTTGAGTGTTACCTTTTTGCCACGATCTCCTTTGAGACGGCTTTATTGATGGCCCCTTGGATGTCCTTTGTCCGATTCATAAAAGATTGAAAGGCTTCAAACAGGTCCTTGTTTTGAAGCACCAGGTTGGTGGATGTGATCTGGTACTGAACAAACCTCTTCAAGCTCTTAAGATAGTTTGCAGCAGTCTGGTTCGTTAGTCCAGTTTCTCTAAGCTTGTTAAAATACTGGATGGTTTTTTCAATGTCCAGTACAAAATCCAAGGAGACTTTTGTTCTGTCCATGTAGAACAAGTACCTTGCGACATTTTCCACCTAAGATTAAAAAGTCCCACTGAACCATCTGACTTGTCACATTTGGCAGCTGATGCCTAGGAAGTGTTGGTTATAAAGGTATATTGGTGTTTACAAAGCCTGTTTCTTAAAAAAAACAAGTGTGCAGGCAGTGACATAGGAAGTGTAACACTGGCACAGGAAATACCTGGCAGCCATGTTCAGTTCTCAGCACATACCACATAGTAAGGACATTTTTTCACAGCTCTCCAGCCTCTTCTTCATTTGAACTCAGACCATTCTACAACAATCAGCTTCACAGGAAATCTTCTGTGTACACATCTGTGAGAATCTAAGACACTACATCTGTTTTGATGACACACTCGGCTTTTCAAAGACAACCTTATATGTAGGGAGCCCTTTATGCACTCACTAAGAGTGTCAGCTCCCTGGGAGAGGGTTCTAGGTCAGATGCCAAGTGAGACTGAGCTATCTGTACAGCACTGCGGTATATAAATATATGATGTGCTAAAAGCCACCAGGTCACATGTGACCTCCCCTTTAATATTCTGTCCATATGACCATTATACACTGTGCAGGAGTAGACGGATATATATAGGAATTGGGTAAATATATATATATATACACATCACTGCAACAGTTTGAAAAGATTAATGTTATATAGAGATACATATTTTTAAAGACAACCTTATATTTACAGTATCTAAATAAAAACTACAGTGATATTCAATAAAATTATATATTTATTGGACAACTGGTGATATTAATACATAATTAACAGTTAATGATATAGGTGCAACTATTTATGAACATATTAAAAATTTGAAAATAACCCAAACAATATTTTAAACCAGGACACAAAAAACTAATCGTCTAGAAAAGAGAGGTCAGCCCCTTCCCCTCCAAAGGAGGCTTTTGTAACTCCATAATCAAAGAGCAGTTCCACTCCAGGACTGATGTCCTCTGACGCCATCAGTAATATTGAAGATATGGAATTGTTGAAAAGGATTAAAGATATTGGCTTAATGTTGAACTTGTGTCTTGAATGATTGATTTTTCTACCAAAAGTCGATTGAAGGTGTGGGTGACAACTGCATGGCGCAGTTGTTGCGTCCACACACAAACGTTTTTGCTTTGAGTCTTTAAAAAAGTATAGGTACCCCATTTCTCCCATTTGGGTTGTTTTTAATCTTCTTTCCCCTTCATCATGGGATATTAAAGTTCCATGGTAGTCGCATAAGATCTCCCCTTTCCGAAACAGCCTGGTGGCAACCACTTTCTCTCCTTTAGTTTCATCTGGAATGATTGCCAGACCCTTCCATTCCTGACGGGAGATCAGATGCTCTACATCCTTGTTGTCTTTTTGGTCTTTCGGACGCTGTGGCTTCCAGTTCGCTAAAATCTCACAGGTTCTCGGGATGTTTTGTTTCCATCCCTGGAGCTCAACATATTTAATAATTTGACGTTCCTCTGGAAGCCTTGTCCGAAAACGACCTGAAGAAAATTGACAAAACAAATATTAGAATGGCTAAAAAACATTTTAATAGTGCATAATCAAAGGGCTGTCAATCTTGTATGGGTTTGAATTAAAGAAATCCAACACATTATTTAGCCTTTTTAGGGGAAACAATTTAGTTTTAGAAACAAAAGAATGTAGAATTTCTTACCAATAATATCCTCCATTCGCATCTTATTCTGCGCCTTCCGCCACTTGTCGTAGCAAAAACGACCTCTAGGAAGTTGCAGGCACTCTTTAAGAGGTGGAACTTCACGGTCCATGAGAAGGGGATATGTCAGGATGAATGACGAGTATACATCTTTCATCCTTTTTTGGGGAGATTGGGGTACCTCAACATCATCTTCCTCTTCTACCTCTCGGTTTCTTTTGGTCGAAGAAGATTCAGCAGTTCTGAAAATTCAAAGTCAATGTTATATGTGTTTCTGGACAATGAATTATAGTGCAGTTTCCCCTAATAATATATTTACTTTGTCGATGCTTGAGGTGGTTCCTTGGGAATCGTGCTATTTATCATTTCTGAGGCCATCACCAGGTCCTCTATGTTTTTCATCCGATAAAACCGCTCTGCGGTGGCATCCGAATGTGATAAATACTTGGCAAATGCACTCTTTTGGCCATCCGAGAACTTAGAGGACACATAAGTTTCCATAACGCGGCGAATTTCCTGGCTTGTGATGGGTTTCAGATTAAATCTAGAAAGGGAAAATAAAGTATAGTAAAGTAATGAAAATGTTAAGAGTATGGTAGCAAAATTGACCAATGTTTTTGCGTATCTCCAATGTGTTTATCCCCCCATGAGAAATGTAATATAGCTATGTTACGTGCAGATAAACAAGTCATCTTCACTTACTTTTGGTGGAACCTTGAGAGGTCATTGGATGCATTATATATTTTTTCACCCGTTGTTGAGATGAAAAAATATGCGCTGTCCTGGTTGTTCTTGAAGAATGTGGTTCTGATCTTCTTGAAATAAACATCAAACCACTGAAAGGAAAGAGAAACAAATGTTACCTTTGCAGACACAATAGTTACTTGAATGACATGTCATATCTATTTATTTATTTTTTAATGAAAGGAATCTTATTTACTTTTTCAAAATCATAAAATTTGAGGTAAAACACTTTACTTTCAAATTTGATACAAAATACAGAGCTATCTCATACCCCTGGGAAAATATGTATATTATACATATATTTCTATATAACACTATATCATATATATATATATATATATATATATATATATATATATATATATATATATATATATATATATATATATATATATATGCCAAACAAGTTGTGTTTTTTTAAGACTTTTTAGAAATTGTAACGTCTAAAGACACTGCACAGATTAGCTAGTTTACAGTTGTGTACATATGGAGGAGTGTTGGACAAGGGATATTCCTTGTGGCTTAGAATATACTAGAAGAGGTACATTAGAAAAATACAAATATTTGATACGCACCATTTCCTCATCCTGCTGAAGTACAAAAGTAGCAACTTGCTGCGTGGATGTCTTATGGTTCTTCACACCAACAACAGTAGTGTTTACCACTTCATCTCCAAGATTGCGCTGATGGCGTTTCCTTTGCAGCCACTCAGTCACCTGCAGATGATAAAGTCATTTAACTTATCTACAGTTTACCTGGAGGAAACAGAGCTCAGGTATTAGGGTGTTACTTACTGTCATGTTCTGCACTACACCCGGTCGTTGCAGGTGCTTGAGAATGACCACAGCCTCCAGATAGTAGAGGATTGTCAGCTTCTCTTTTTCCTCAAGCTTCTGATCTGTTTTAGCTTTCTCAATGGCTTCAAGAAATCCAGGCTTTGCCACCGCCAGAAGCTTACGGTACTCCTCTGGGGGTTTAATGTCATCACTCAGCAAGTCGTACCTGTAAATAATACATACAAGAATGATTACACATGCAGCAGTTATAATATAATTGTACAATAATGTAGGACAGCCGAGGAGCTGTTGTAGGTACCTAGACACCCTGACTGTTGCAGTGCACAGTTTCTACCTAGAGCTTATGTGTATCTTTTGAATAGTTATTTAAAAGCAATTTCCTTTACCCTTGTCGGAGAGGTCTATGAGGAACAAAACTATGTATACCTGAAGTAAAACTGTGCCTGCCCCTGAATCCGTGCTTGAGTGTTACCTTTTTGCCACGATCTCCTTTGAGACGGCTTTATTGATGGCCCCTTGGATGTCCTTTGAAGCCTTTCAATCTTTTATGAATCGGACAAACAGGTCCTTGTTTTGAAGCACCAGGTTGGTGGATGTGATCTGGTACTGAACAAACCTCTTCAAGCTCTTAAGATAGTTTGCAGCAGTCTGGTTCGTTAGTCCAGTTTCTCTAAGCTTATTAAAATACTGGATTGTTTTTTCAATGTCCAGTACAAAATCCAAGGAGACTTTTGTGCTGTCCATGTAGAACAAGTACCTTGCGACATTTTCCACCTCAGATTAAAAAGAGAGAAAAATGAGATTAAATACCATGCTGAAATAAAATGAAGCTGATATAAAGTACATTCCAATAACAGCAACCAATACTATGGGTTCTATATAGGAAAGTAATGTTGTATACAGTGTACGGGATATTAAGAGAAAAATGGTAATGTTTATATGTAGGCATGGAGCGCGAGTCTGTTGTATATAAAGGACCCATCACTGAACATTACTGACTATGCAACATATAAATGGCTGATGATTATGATAGGAAATACAAGATAATGTAATTGTTTATTACTACTAAAATTTGTACCTCCTGCTGGCAATTTGGTACATTCAAGGTATGTGTCAAGTGCTTTTGGAATCCTTTAAGGATGGGATGCTCCTTGCTGTGTTTGTCGTACAAACCAGCTTCAGACATCTTCTTCCTTAGTGGAACACTCCAGTTTGGTGCGTTATCACTGGAATTAAAGACAAACAAAACAAGTTATATTATCATTGCGTCCAAATATTGGTAACAAATGAAGCCCAATGATAGAGAGAGTGAGAAACGAAGGAACAAATGTATGATCCACTTTACTTACATTGCTTGATTTTCATTATGAATTTCATCATCATCTTCCCCATCTGTATCAACATTAACTGATGGACGTCTGTCCTTAATTTGGTTGTGTTTTTGCAGAGGCCTAAGGACACATTATGTAACAAATAAGAAATGAACAGGTTATATAAATAAATGGTGATGATGATGATAATACAAGGCCCTGACAATTCTGCAAATTATAAGAATGGGTGGGGGGGGGGGGTAGCATTGACAGGTGCAAGATATATTATCAGTTATCTTATAAATAGTAATACTATTAATTATTACATTGTTGCTTTAATGGAAACCTGAAGTTATGTGAAGCTATGGAAACAGATTGTAATTAGAAATAACCAATACAATCTTTACAGACCGTGCTGGGGTTGGTGAGGGTTTTCCTTTAACGTAAACTCCAGACTGCTCAAAAAACCTGACCAGCTCCTCCATGTGTGCCGCACTGAAGGTTCTGAATCTGTTGTCAGTATAGTTAACTATGCTGAGCTTTTCCAACATCTTCCTCATGTTGGAACGAGCTTCCTCTACCAAAATGGGGATGCTTGAAGGATCTGCCTTCTTCTGGCACACTCGTTGGAGATGGACTGATAAATTTGTGTCTAGTTTCTCACAGAACTTGCAGACCAGTGGAGTTCTGTGAGACCTGCCAAAAAAGCAAAATATTAGTTTTTCAAAGACGACATTATATACAATAGAATGTACTAAATAAATGATAGCTAGAATCTGGTTGCTATAAGCAACATCTCAAACTCAGTTTACTATCCCTATGTGTTTTGCCCCCAAAAAATATATGGCCTGCCAACTTTGGGGCCAAAACGCGTTTCGGGGTCGTCTCGTTCATCTGAGCATAATTTTTTTGTATGGAGGTATTTTTAAAGGTTCAAACCGGAAAATCCGTCTCAAAGGGTGGAAAATGATTTTCCCAAAGTCGGCCATCTTGAGGCTCAGAGCGACCGGCATGGTTTGCCCTGCGGTTTGACCGCGAAACAGGAGCGGGGGGCCAAGAACCATTTTAAAGCACCGTTCAGCTTGCGATTTCCACTGGTTTTTGCTGCGCGGTCACTCAAAAGCATAAAAGGCTAACGCTGGAAAACGCGTTTTGTCAAAAACAAAGTCGCTATTCATCTCCGGGATTGCAAAAAGCTTCATTCTGGCCTTTGTGCCGACGCGTCAGGACAAATATTACATTTCTTATGATTAATATTTCGTCAAGCGTGGTGCATATTTTTAAAAAAAGTCTGTGGTATCGATTAACAATTATGTCGCTGGAAGACTGACGACACAGCGATATAAGAGCAAGGGAAAAAAGTACATTTCAAACAATATTTAGTGGCCCAATTTATGCTTAAAAATTCTTCGCAGGGGACAAAGCCAAGGTGCTCACCTCATCTGGTACATCTGCTTTTTTCACAAAGCGAAAAATATACTTTATAACAAATTCCCTAGGAAAATTTGAGTAGGCATCTCGGTTTGACGGCGGACTGGTTAAGATAAAAAAAATTTTTTTAAAAAGCAAGCTTGGAAACGCGATAAACGCTGGTCTTAACAAATATAATTAATAAGAAAAGAAAAGTTCGCGACGCTTGAATATTGTTTTTTTCAAACTTCAAAACCAGATTCAGACAAGCTTTTGCGTCAGGCTTCCGATTGTACAAAAAATTTTCGTTTAGGCGCAAAAAGCGCCGATACTCAAGGATTACGCCAACAGTGATACCCTACTGGAGTGCATAAGACCACGAAGGCACCTCGTTCAGCAGGGCTGAACTCCGCAGTGCAAGGCCCTAGAAATGCCAAGGAGAATTCTTTGAACAGAGGAGGGTTGGGGCTACAAGATCTCTTTTGGGAACGTGGGCCCCTGGGGCCCCGGGATGGACAAGCATTTTTTTTAAAGGTTTTACATGATCACTGGATACCCTATATACCTGGATACCCTATATTCATCATCTCATATCTAAGGGACCCTTGGTCCCCTAGGCTATATAGAGGGGTCATAATTTAAAGGAGAGTCTCAGCTCTTTCAGGGTACCACTGGAATTGTAATAGACCCAGGAGAGCAAGAGATATCGACATTCATATCGTCCTATTACGTCTTAAGGCCTTACCGACAAAACTGCACATGCTAGAGGCATTTTCTTGCTGTTATGGGTCCAAGAGTATCCCAGACTCTGGCTTTGGCCTTAAACTTTAGCAGACAATCTCAGCTTTCAGGGGACATTGAAAGCTAATCAATAGCCCCTCCAGAATCGGAGAAATCGAGGTTTCAGCCCCCCACCCCTGCTTCCAGAAAGGTAGGCCTGAAAAGGGTGGATGGGGGAACATCATTCAGTTGGGCATAACTTTGCAGTGCAAGGCCGTAGAGAAGCGAGGAAGGACTCCTTGGAAAGAGGAGGGTGGGGGCTTCAAGTTCTCTATTAGGCACCTGGGCCTTTGGGGCCCTTGGAAGGGCCAGACTCACTTTAAGTTGTTGAAGGTTTTATGACAGCTATTGCAAGGTGCTAGCGCCCTTGGCTCAATGCAATTCCCTTCCTGGGGACCCACAATTATGAGACTGGTACAGTTGAACAGGGGGGACTCTGAAGTGTATGCGGTTAAAATTTGGCATCACTGACCCATTTGTAAGCGGAGAAACACCCCTTGAATATTATCAATCACAGGCGGCATAAAGCCCCAGGAGGCTTATACCTGGATACCCTATATTCATCATCTCATATCTCAGGCCCCCTTAGTCCCCTAGGCTATATAGAGGGGTCATAATTTAAAGGAGAGTCCCAGCTCTTTCAGGGTACCACTGGAATTGTAATAAACCCAGGAGAGCAAGAGATATCGACATTCATATCGTCCTATTACGTCTTAAGGCCTTACCGACAAAACTGCACATGCTAGAGGCATTTTCTTGCTCTTATGGGTCCAAGAGTATCCCAGACTCTGGCTTTGGCCTTAAACTTTAGCAGACAATCCCATCTTTCAGGGAACATTGAAAGCTAATCAATAGCCCCTCCAGAATCGGAGAAATCGAGGTTTCAGGCCCCCACCCCTGCTTCCAGAAAGGTAGGCCTGAAAAGGGTGGATGGGGGAACATCATTCAGTTGGGCATAACTCTGCAGTGCAAGGCCGTAGAGAAGTGAGGAAGGACTCCTTGGAAAGAGGAGGGTGGGGGCTTCAAGTTCTCTATTAGGCACCTGGGCCTTTGGGGCCCTTGGAAGGGCCAGACTCACTTTAATTTGTTGAAGGTTTTATGACAGCTATTGCAAGGTGCTAGCGCCCTTGGCTCAATGCAATGCCCTTCCTGGGGACCCACAATTATGAGACTGGTACAGTTGAACAGGGGGGACTCTGAAGTGTATGCGGTTTAAATTCGGCATCACTGACCCATTTGTAAGCGGAGAAACACCCCTTGAATATTATCAATCACAGGCGGCATAAAGCCCCAGGAGGCTTATACCTGGATACCCTATATTCATCATCTCATATCTCAGGCCCCCTTAGTCCTCCAGGCTTTATAGAGGGGTCATAATTTAAAGGAGAGTCTCAGCTCTTTCAGGGTACCACTGGAATTGTAATAGACCCAGGAGAGCAAGAGATATCGACATTCATATTGTCCTATTACGTCCTAAGGCCTTACCGACAAAACTGAACATGCTAGAGGCATTTTCTTGCTGTTATGGGTCCAAGAGTATCCCAGACTCTGGCTTTGGCCTTAACCTTTAGCAGATAATCTCAGCTTTCAGGGGACATTGAAAGCTAATCAATAGCCCCTCCAGAATCGGAGAAATCGAGGTTTCAGCCACCCACCCCTGCTTCCAGAAAGGTAGGCCTGAAAAGGGTGGATGGGGGAACATCATTCAGTTGGGCATAACTTTGCAGTGCAAGGCCGTAGAGAAGTGAGGAAGGACTCCTTGGAAAGAGGAGGGTGGGGGCTTCAAGTTCTCTATTAGGCACCTGGGCCTTTGGGGCCCTTGGAAGGGCCAGACTCACTTTAGGTTGTTGAAGGTTTTATGAGAGCTATTGCAAGGTACTAGCGCCCTTGGCTCAATGCAGTGCCCTTCCTGGGGACCCACAATTATGAGACTGGTACAGTTGAACAGGGGGGACTCTGAAGTGTATGCGGTTTAAATTTGGCATCACTGACCCATTTGTAAGCGGAGAAACACCCCTTCAAAATTATCAATCACAGGCGGCATAAAGCCCCAGGAGGCTGATACCTGGATACCCTATATTCATCATTTCATATCTCAGGCCCCCTTAGTCCCCTAGGCTATATAGAGGGGTCATAATTTAAAGGAGAGTCCCAGCTCTTTCAGGGTACCACTGGAATTGTAATAAACCCAGGAGAGCAAGAGATATCGACATTCATATCGTCCTATTACGTCTTAAGGCCTTACCGACAAAACTGCACATGCTAGAGGCATTTTCTTGCTCTTATGGGTCCAAGAGTATCCCAGACTCTGGCTTTGGCCTTAAACTTTAGCAGACAATCCCATCTTTCAGGGAACATTGAAAGCTAATCAATAGCCCCTCCAGAATCGGAGAAATCGAGGTTTCAGCCCCCCACCCCTGCTTCCAGAAAGGTAGGCCTGAAAAGGGTGGATGGGGGAACATCATTCAGTTGGGCATAACTCTGCAGTGCAAGGCCGTAGAGAAGTGAGGAAGGACTCCTTGGAAAGAGGAGGGTGGGGGCTTCAAGTTCTCTATTAGGCACCTGGGCCTTTGGGGCCCTTGGAAGGGCCAGACTCACTTTAATTTGTTGAAGGTTTTATGACAGCTATTGCAAGGTGCTAGCGCCCTTGGCTCAATGCAATGCCCTTCCTGGGGACCCACAATTATGAGACTGGTACAGTTGAACAGGGGGGACTCTGAAGTGTATGCGGTTTAAATTCGGCATCACTGACCCATTTGTAAGCGGAGAAACACCCCTTGAATATTATCAATCACAGGCGGCATAAAGCCCCAGGAGGCTGATACCTGGATACCCTATATTCATCATTTCATATCTCAGGCCCCCTTAGTCCCCTAGGCTATATAGAGGGGTCATAATTTAAAGGAGAGTCCCAGCTCTTTCAGGGTACCACTGGAATTGTAATAGACCCAGGAGAGCAAGAGATATCGACATTCATATCGTCCTATTACGTCTTAAGGCCTTACCGACAAAACTGCACATGCTAGAGGCATTTTCTTGCTCTTATGGGTCCAAGAGTATCCCAGACTCTGGCTTTGGCCTTAAACTTTAGCAGACAATCTCAGCTTTCAGGGGACATTGAAAGCTAATCAATAGCCCCTCTAGAATCGGAGAAATCGAGGTTTCAGCCCCCCACCCCTGCTTCCAGAAAGGTAGGCCTGAAAAGGGTGGATGGGGAAACATCATTCAGTTGGGCATAACTTTGCAGTGCAAGGCCGTAGAGAAGTGAGGAAGGACTCCTTGGAAAGAGGAGGGTGGGGGCTTCAAGTTCTCTATTAGGCACCTGGGCCTTTGGGGCCCTTGGAAGGGCCAGACTCACTTTAATTTGTTGAAGGTTTTATGACAGCTATTGCAAGGTGCTAGCGCCCTTGGCTCAATGCAATGCCCTTCCTGGGGACCCACAATTATGAGACTGGTACAGTTGAACAGGGGGGACTCTGAAGTGTATGCGGTTTAAATTCGGCATCACTGACCCATTTGTAAGCGGAGAAACACCCCTTGAATATTATCAATCACAGGCGGCATAAAGCCCCAGAAGGCTTATACCTGGATACCCTATATTCATCATGTCATATCTCAGGCCCCCTTAGTCCTCCAGGCTTTATAGAGGGGTCATAATTTAAAGGAGAGTCTCAGCTTTTCAGGGTACCACTGGAATTGTAATAGACCCAGGAGAGCAAGAGATATCGACATTCATATTGTCCTATTACGTCCTAAGGCCTTACCGACAAAACTGCACATGCTAGAGGCATTTTCTTGCTGTTATGGGTCCAAGAGTATCCCAGACTCTGGCTTTGGCCTTAAACTTTAGCAGACAATCTCAGCTTTCAGGGGACATTGAAAGCTAATCAATAGCCCCTCCAGAATCGGAGAAATCGAGGTTTCAGCCCCCCACCCCTGCTTCCAGAAAGGTAGGCCTGAAAAGGGTGGATGGGGAAACATCATTTAGTTGGGCATAACTCTGCAGTGCAAGGCCGTAGAGAAGCGAGGAAGGACTCCTTGGAAAGAGGAGGGTGGGGGCTTCAAGTTCTCTATTAGGCACCTGGGCCTTTGGGGCCCTTGGAAGGGCCAGACTCACTTTAATTTGTTGAAGGTTTTATGAGAGCTATTGCAAGGTGCTAGCGCCCTTGGCTCAATGCAATGCCCTTCCTGGGGACCCACAATTATGAGACTGGTACAGTTGAACAGGGGGGACTCTGAAGTGTATGCGGTTTAAATTCGGCATCACTGACCCATTTGTAAGCGGAGAAACACCCCTTGAATATTATCAATCACAGGCGGCATAAAGCCCCAGAAGGCTTATACCTGGATACCCTATATTCATCATTTCATATCTCAGGCCCCCTTAGTCCTCCAGGCTTTATAGAGGGGTCATAATTTAAAGGAGAGTCTCAGCTCTTTCAAATGTTTGTAAATTAGAAAAGAATTGTTATGATTTAACACTCGGTTAAAGTCCAAGTCTGACAGGCCCACTGATCCACTGGGAATTCAAATGTAATTTTGGTTGTGTATACTAATACATCAGTGCGGAAGAACTAGTCTAATCCTCTGTTTGTAAGAAGGGCACACAATTCATTTCATCCTGCCAACAGTTTAGACCATATATTTGTGGTAACAATGTACTTTGACAACCACCTCCATGGAGGCAGCTGTTACTTTGACTGTAGCCAGCTGATTGTAAGGAAGCAGCAATAATGTCCTCTAGGAAAGTGCAGGCATTCTAAGGTGGAGGTTCATCGTCCATGTGAAGGGGATGTGTCAGGATAAATGATCTTTCATACTTTCTGGGGGAGTTTGTTGTACCTCATCTTCCTCTTCCACCTCCTGTTTTCTTTTGCTTGAAGTCGATTCAGCATTTATGAGAATACAAAGTCAATGGCCCCAGTGGGTCAGGTGTTATGTTTCTGGACAGTCATTTATACTGCAGTTTCATCTTTTGAACAGTCATCTATATTGAGCTATTATGTGTGTGTATGTATGTATGTGTATATATATATATATATATATATATATATATATATATATATATATATATTATAATAATTTTTTTTTTTTTTTTTTAGAATCATATTGTACATGTATGCTATGTGTTTGAAGGAAGGGTTAGGGTCACTGTAATAAGATTGTAGTACGATTTTCAGCAGTGTCACAATAGCTGCAGTGAGATGAACTAGTAGACAGGTTTAATCAGCAGCGTTTGCACTGTCTATTGGTGCTGCTGAGTTGTCACAGGTTGGACAACACTGATCTAGCCCATAGCATTTGATTAGTCTATTAGTGAAAGCTGTAGGTAACAGCTGGTATTAGGAAGTGGAATGTGATTGGTTCATGTGCTATTCCTTGTGTTTAAAAGGACAGCTCATACCTGTGCTAACAATGGCTGGATATTGACACATTTGGTAAGAGGTCTAAGGGACACAAAATCTGTTTTGAAATGTATTTTGGATTTTTGAATTAAATACACTGGGCCTGATTCATTAGGGGAAGTTAGCCACTATTTAATTTGTAACCTTTGCATTATAGCTGAACAAATATTTAATATGATGTAGCACTTACCCTTGTGTATCAAACCATTGTCCTATAGATTGTAATTTTTTTTGTGTGTTAGTAAATTTTCTGGAAATTATTTTATTTTGCACATAAGTTAAATACTGGCTGTTCTTTCAAGTAGCACATAGTCTGTGTGACACAGATACTTGAAAACTTATTTGTGCACTGAAATTTAAAGTGGATCTAGGAAATGAGCCAGTGTTTTCTTTATGTGCAAAATAAACTAATATGCACCCCTTGCATTGTAACATGATTTTGTCCAGAAAACTCACTAAAGTGAATTATCCACCCCCCCTCCCAGTGTCAGTACATGCCCTCATGTTCTAATACTTCTCTTCCTTTGTAGAATGTTTAACTCCTGCACCTTGTTCAAACCCTTGATATATTTAAATGTTTCTATTATCCTTTCTCTTCTGTGCTCAAAACTATACATATCACACATAACGCATAATAGTGCAAAAGACAATGTCTTGTTCCCCCCCCCCCATACACTAGAAGTCCCCCCCCATACACTAGAAGTCCCCCCCCCCCATACACTAGAAGTCCCCCCCCCCCATACACTAGAAGTCCCCCCCCCCATACACTAGAAGTCCCCCCCCCCATACACTAGAAGTCCCCCCCCCCATACACTAGAAGTCCCCCCCCCCATACACTAGAAGTCCCCCCCCCATACACTGCAGGCCCCCCCCCCATTTACAGCAGGCCCCCCACGTTTTGTGCGCGCACCCCACCCCCCACATTTTGTGCGCGCACCCCACCCCCCACATTTTGTGCGCGCACCCCACCCCCCAACATTTTGTGCGTGCACCCCACCCCCCACATTTTGTGCGTGCACCCCACCCCCCACATTTTGTGCGTGCACCCCACCCCCCACATTTTGTGCGTGCACCCCACCCCCCACATTTTGTGCGCGCACCCCACCCCCCACATTTTGTGCGCGCACCCCACCCCCCAACATTTTGTGCGTGCACCCCACCCCCCACATTTTGTGCGTGCACCCCACCCCCCACATTTTGTGCGTGCACCCCACCCCCCACATTTTGTGCGTGCACCCCACCCCCCACATTTTGTGCGTGCACCCCCCACATTTTGTGCGTGCACCCCCCACATTTTGTGAGTGCACCCCCCACATTTTGTGCCTGCACCCTCCCCACCCACTTTATGCACCTGCCCTGCCCCCCACCACTTTTTATTTGCACAAATGTGTTTTTTTTTAATTTTTTAATTTTCATTTTTAAATAAATAAAGATATGTTAAGCTAACAAATTCTGTGGCGCTTTACCATCATGTTGCTTTTTCCAGAGACCAGACCCCCCCCCCAGGTGTGTGCCTGCCCCCCTCCATCACTCTGTGCCATTCTGCCACCACCTTCATCACTACAGGGGCTATCACACTCTCATTACATTGCCACAAGCCCCCTGTGCCAGCACACACATTACTGTGCCCCCTTAAGATCACACTGCTCACTCCACTGCAGAGAGACTTTACAGGCTCAAGACTGGTGAGCGAGATTGGAAGGAGAAGTGACCCAGAGGAGAACAGACCAAGCTGTTCAAGGTGAGTCCCTGATGTTTCCTTACATCAGTACATTCTCCATGGCTGCACCTTTATTCTCCTGTGTCTGTTTCTAAAATCTCCTCTGTTATAATTTCTTGTGTCATATTCATTATACATGTCCAAACAGGGAAGGTCTTCAAGACTCTGTAGGTATACCGAGGGATGAAGACTTCCAGAAGCTGCGGAGACAGTTCCCTGTGATAGCTGATGGACGTGGGCCACAGTTAAGGGACTACAGACTCCTATCACTCAAGATCAACAGCATAAGAAAATATGGTAAATAAGAATTTATACTAAATTTTAGGTAATAATGAAATTAGTGATTCTGCTTTATAAGGTTTCACAGGAAATGTTATATGTACAGTGTCTGTGAGAAGCTAAGAAACAAAGAAACGCTCAGCTTTTCAAAGACAACTTTTATATGTAGAGCCCTGTATATAGTCACTAAGAGTGTCAGCTCCCTGGGAGAGGGTTCATGGTCAGAGGCCAAGTGAGACTGAGCTATCTGTACAGCGCTGCGGTATATAAATATATGATGTGTGCCTCTAACAGGAGAGAGATATGGGAGCTAAAAGCCACCAGGTCACATGTGACCTCCCCATTAATATTATGTCCATATGACCTTTATACACTGTGCAGGAGGAGACAGGAGATGTATATAGGAGCTGTATATATTTACCTATCACTGCAACACTTTGAAAAGTGTGTGTGTGTATATATGTGTATATATATGTGTATATATATGTGTATATATATGTGTATATATATGTGTATATATATGTGTATATATATGTGTATATATATGTGTATATATATGTGTATATATATATATATATATATATATATATATATATATATATATATATATATATATATATATATATACTTTTTTTTTTTTTTCATATATTCACATAGATGGTAATAAAAATATATATTTGACAACTGGTGATAATACATAATAAACTATTAATAATAAATGACCAACTGTTAATAAACATATTTAAAAGAAAATTCATTTAGCAAAAAATAAAATTTTAAACCAGGACAGTCCACCAAAAAACTAATCGTCTAAGTCGGCCCCTTCCCCTCCAAAAGAGGCTTTTTAACTCCATAGTCAAATAGAAGTTCCACCCCAGGACCGATGTATTGTCGCTGTGAGGTTACTGGGTTTAATTATGTTTTTATAGTCCACAGTTTGTAAGAAACTGGCTTAATGTTGTACTTGTTTCTAGAGTGATTCTTTTTTTTTTTTTTTTTTTTTGCCAAAAGTTGCTTTGAGGTGCAAGTGACAACTGTACGGTGCACTTATTGTGTCCACACACAACGCTATTCCTTGGAATCTTTAAAACAAAGCAGGTGCCCCATTGCTTCCTATGGGATTATCTTCATTCTTTTATCCCCTTCATCATTATATATTAAAGATCCATGAGAGTCACATAAGATTTCCCTTTCCGAACCCAAACTGGTGGCAACCAGTTTGTCTTCTTTATTTTCATCTGGAAACATTGCCGGACCCTTCCATTTGTGATGAAAGACCAGATATTGTTATTTTGGTTACTCAGACACTGTGGCTTTCAGTTGGGTCCTGCGGGGGGACCCTGTCGCCAGCTGACGGACTCTGGAACAGAAAAAAAAAGCAGGGCCCTGTCGTCCGGGCTGGGGATGTTTTGTGTCCATCTCTGGTGCTTAACGTACCGAAGAATCTGATGTTCTTCTGGAAGCAGTCAAAAAAATATTTGGCCTATTTGGGGGAACAATTTAGTTTTTGAAACAAAAGAATGCAGAATTTCCTACCAATAATATCCTCCATGCACATCTTATTCTGCACCTTTCACCAGAATAAGCAGCACAGACATCAGCATCCATCCATTCTGTGCATGCTCCAGAAGTAGTCATCTAAATGTATTTTGCTGAAATATATTACAATTTCCATGACTGTCCACCTGTCAGTCAATTAGTGACAAATGTTTGTAAATTAGAAAATAAGTGTTTAGTCCATTTGCACCGGACTGAAGTTTCTGAATCTGACGTTGCCATATTCCACTTGGCTCAGCTTCTCCAACATCTTCCTCATGTTGGAATGAGCTTCCTCTACCAAAATAGTGATCTGTCTTCTTCTGGCACACTCTTTGCAGATGCACTTTACACAAATCTATCACAGAACTTGCAGTAAATTTGACATGCTAATGGCACACAAACTGAATGAGTATTTTTTTTATAATATGTATTTGTTAAATGGAACAATTTAAGTACCCCTTTGTTCGAAGCACTATGAAACAGTACTTGGGGCAGGCCGTAGGGTCAGCAAATATCCAATAACGTATGAAACTTTGAACAGAACATGCCACACTAGAAATTATAAACTTGTCTGCAAGTTATGTGATATGGCACCTTCTTTCATCCTTTTTTTTTGGGGAGTTTGTTGCATATTAACATCAACTTCCTCTTCCACCTCTCGGTTTCTTTTGCTTGAAGACGATTCAGCATTTCTGAAAATGCAAAAAGTCAATGATATATGTTTCTGGAAAGTCATTTATAGTGGGCTATTATGTGTGTATGTGGATAGAAATAGAGATATATTTATTTTATTAGAACCTTAATGTAGATGTATGCTGGGTGTTTGATGGAAGTGACATCACTGTAATAAAATTGCAGTAAGTATTTCAGCAGTGTCACAATAGCTGCAGTGAGATGAACTACTAGACAGGTTTAATCAGCAGCATTTGCACTGTCTATTGGTGCTGCTGAGTTATCATGTGTGTAATAAGGGCACAGACTTGTACAGTGTGTATATACACGTACCTTATTGTAGATGTATGCTGGGTGTTTGAAGATTTCCTGTGAAGCTGATTGCTGTAGAATTGTCTATATACAGATATCTGTGAGAAGCTAAGACGCTACATCTGTTGTGATGCAACACTCGGCTTATCAAAGAGAGCCCTGTATAGAAGTGTCAGCACCCTAGGAGAGGATATATATATATATATATATCTTATTGTAGATGTATGCTGGGTGTTTGATGGAAGTGACATCACTGTAATAAAATTGCAGTAAGTATTTCAGCAGTGTCACAATAGCTGCAGTGAGATGAACTACTAGACAGGTTTAATCAGCAGCGTTTGCACTGTCTATTGGTGCTGCTGAGTTATCATGTGTGTAATAAGGGCACAGACTTGTACAGTGTGTATATACACGTACCTTATTGTAGATGTATGCTGGGTGTTTGAAGGAAGTGACATCACTGCCATTCACCTGCCAACCAGGAAGTGCTGAGTGACAGGAAATACCTGGCAGCCATGCTCATTTCTCAGCACATAGCACATTGTACAGACATGTGTTCACAGCTCTCCTGACTCTTCTTATTCATTTCACCTCAGACCATTCTACAACAATCAGCTTCTCAAAGAGAGCCTTGTATATAAGTGTCAGCACCCTAGGAGAGGAGATAGATAGATAGATAGATAGCTAGATAGAGATGCAGCTCTTTGCAAATTGAAAAATGGTTCCAGAGAAGTGAATATCACACAATATCAATATCTGAGTGAGAGAAGTTAAAAATATCCAAGGCAATGTAAAATACAATATAACATTTTAATATACAATTAAGTCACAATGCTCAATATCAAAAGTATATATCAAAAGTCGTATACTGTGGAGATTAACCTATTATCTAATCTTTACATAACAGTTCCACTGGTGTTCACACTTATTATGATTGATCATCTACAATCTTATATAATAGTTCCATCTGTGTTTACACTTGCTATTATGATTGATCTATAATCAATATCATATCTTCTAATTTATTACTGCAGTAATATATACTTTTTATATTGAGTATTGTGACTTTTAATTGTATATTAAAATGTTATATTGTATTTTACATTGCCTTGGATATTTTTAACTTCTCTCACTCAGATATTGATATCATGTGATATTCACTTCTCTGGAACCATTTTTCAGCGCTGTGTAATTGTTTTCTTCCCAGGAGATTATAACCCTAACTCCCAGGCTCGGGTCTATGGAGGAGAAAATACTTTACCTACAGCTTGGCAGGGTGCTTTGGATACATATCAGTGAGAAGCTAAGATATTCACCAATAGTGCAAAAGCACTCAGCTTCTCACAGATATCCACAGAAGTTTATTCAGATCCCTATTCAATATATTTACCAACCAGCAGGGGATGTCAAGATGGTTTTATTGTACATTGGGTGGAATTCTGCAGTAATGAAATTACATTGATTAAATGGATTGTATCGGGGGGGGAGGAAGCACGGCAACCACTGACACTTGCACAGAGGAAAGGCCTAGCATCCCAGGACATATCTGTAAATAAAATAAAATTATATTTTAAAAAGTACATTGATAGTCAATTAAAATATATATTAGACAACAGGTGATAATACTTAAAAGTGGCAAGTTTTTCTGCTCAAAGGCATTTCCCAGCGATTTGGGTCACACGTGACTTTACCGGTCACTTGGTCATTGTTGGAAGTTTCATGCAAATCTGAGATGGCTCGGCCTCCATTCTCGGTTCTGCATTATGCGTAGATAGAGCGTGCTGTTTTATCAGGTTCCTTGCTATATCCATCTCTGTAGCTTCCACCTTTACCTGCATCCTCCTGGCACCAACATATGTTTATCCCCAAAATGTGGCTTATCCCCATTCCAGAACCTGGAAAGCTGAAGAATGCAAACTCCCGAGCTAGTTTCAGATAGTTGGTAGATAGATACGTTCACGGCACTAACAGTCATCCGCCAGCTCTGCTTTTTCCAACAGCAAGAATAAGCTGTTTTTTTGGAATGACATAGCCAGCACAGACATCATCCATCCATCCATTCTGTGCATGCACCAGAAATATTTATCCAAATATATCTTGCTGAAATATATTAGAATTTCCATGACTGTCCACTAGTCAGTCAATTAGTGACCAATGTTTGTAAATTAGAAAATAATTGTGTTTAGGCAGCTTAAGCTGTAATGGAAGTGAATAGCATTGATTACTATAATACATACAAACTGCACAGTGTGAATCTTTCTTGCAATATCAATATTTATTAGTCTTTGGGTAACATGTGGGTCCAAGATGGCCTGTTTACTGGTTTAACCTCTTTAGTTGGAGTTAATTTGCTTTAAAATCGGATTTATAAACTGCACATTTGAACATTACAGTTAACCATCATTAAGAAGTGGCTGCTTTATTTAAGAACAAAAATAAATACAAAATACCATACAGGTGTCAAATAACTGCCTTCCATATTCTCGCCTCCACTCACCCAGTTCATTAAAACACAAAATTATGACTGACTCTTCAAGCTTCCTGAATCAGCTACAGTTGATTAATAGGGCCTTCAGATTAAAAATGATTGTGTTTGTCCCTGGGGGAGGAAAGGTCTCGTGATGGAAGGGGCAGAATATCACAAATATCAAAGGGCTGTCAATCTTGTATGGGTTTGAATTAAAGAAACCCAACAAATTATTTAGCCTCTTTAGGGGAAACAATTTAGTTTTAGAAACAAAGGAAATTCTAGAATGTAGAATTTCTTACCAATAATATCCTTCATGCGCATCTTATTCTGCGCCTTCCTCCACTTGTCATAGCAAAAACGACCTTTGCAGACACAATAGTTACTTGAATGACATAATTCATATCGATTTATTTTTTTAATGAAAAGGGGATTTTATTTACTTTTTCAAAATCGTAAAATTTGAGGTAAAATACTTTACTTTCAAATTTTGTACAAAATACAAAGCTATCACATACCCCTGGGAAACTATGTATATTATACATATATTTCTATATAACATTACATCATATATATAATATATATGCCAAAAAAGGTGTGTTTTTTTAAAAAAAATATGTATTTATTAAACGGAACAATTTAAGGAGCACTTTGTTGGAAGCACTCTGAAACGGTACTTGTGGCAGGGAATGATTGCAGCCCGTAGGGTCAGTAAATATCCGATAACTGTCCACCAGTCAGTCAATTGGTGACAAATGTTTGTAAATTAGAAAAGAATTGTTATGATTTAACACTCGGTTAAAGTCCAAGTCTGACAGGCCCACTGAACCACTGGGAATTAAAATGTAATTTAGGTTGTGTATACTAATGAGTCAGTGCGGAAGAACTAGTCTAATCCTCTGTTTGTAAGAAGGGCACACAATTCATTTCATCCTGCCAACAGTTTAGACCATATATTTGTGGTAACAATGTACTTTGACAACCACCTCCATGGAGGCAGCTGTTACTTTGACTGTAGCCAGCTGATTGTAAGGAAGCAGCAATAATGTCCTCTAGGAAAGTGCAGGCACTCTAAGGTGGAGGTTCATCGTCCATGTGAAGGGGATGTGTCAGGATAAATGATGAAAATACATCTTTCATACTTTCTGGGGGAGTTTGTTGTACCTCATCTTCCTCTTCCACCTCCTGGTTTCTTTTGCTTGAAGTCGATTCAGCATTTATGAGAATACAAAGTCAATGGCCCCAGTGGGTCAGGTGTTATGTTTCTGGACAGTCATTTATACTGCAGTTTCATCTTTTGAACAGTCATCTATATTGAGCTATTATGTGTGTGTATGTATGTATGTGTATATATATATATATATATATTATAATAATTTTTTATTTTTTTTATTAGAATCATATTGTACATGTATGCTATGTGTTTGAAGGAAGGGTTAGGGTCACTGTAATAATATTGTAGTACGATTTTCAGCAGTGTCACAATAGCTGAGTGAGATGAAGAACCACTAAAAACAGGTTTAATCAGCCGTTTTTGCACTGTCTATTGGTGCTGCTGAGATATCATTGTGTGTAATAAGGTCATAGACTTTCTCCCATTTGGGTTGTTTTTAATCTTCTTTCCACTTCATCATGGGATATTAAAGTTTCATGGTAGTCGCATAAGATCTCCCCTTTCCGAAACAGCCTGGTGGCAACCACTTTCTTTCCTTTAGTTTCATCTGGAATAAATGCCAGACCCTTCCATTCCTGACGGGAGATCAGATGCTCTACATCCTTGTTGTCTTTTTTGGACCCTGTGGCTTCCAGTTCACTAAAATCTCGCAGGTTCGCGGGATGTTTTGTTTCCATCCCTGGAGCTCAACATATTTAATAATTTGACGTTCCTCTGGAAGCCTTGTCCAAAAACGACCTGAAGAAAATTGACAAAACAAATATTAGAATGGCTAAAAAACATTTTAATAGTGCATAATCAAAGGGCTGTCAATCTTGTATGGGTTTGAATTAAAGAAATCCAACACATTATTTAGCCTTTTTAGGGGAAACAATTTAGTTTTAGAAACAAAAGAATGTAGAATTTCTTACCAATATTTTCCTCCATTCGCATCTTATTCTGCGCCTTCCGCCACTTAGGGAAAGTGATCAAAAGTGCGTGGGTGCCAACAGAATCACATATCTGTATTAAGGTCTCCTGACCCGTGATTTATGGCCCCCTGGATTGCCAGTCCAGATGCACATTTGTCCCAACCTTTCAAAGCTGCATTCCAGCCCTCTAACCAAAGAGGCAAGTGCTGATCTGCCACAACTGCACTTGATCTTGGCCGAAAGCCATAAAGAGATGTGAAGGCTGTAGGGCCTTCTGTGACTGCCCTCCAAATAAGTGTTTCTTGGTCTTTTTGTTTCTCAGATATCTGTCCCCAAGTCTGTAGTTTAGTGTGGGCATTGTGCAAATATACTAAGGAAAGGAGGAACTTCCATGCATAGATCAGGCTCTGAGCCTTTAACAGATGCGCAAGAACATCTACTTCACGCTGGAAACCATTTTCTAGTGGAGACAGTATAGGATGGTGAATGGTTGTACTTTTTTAAAATTGCTTCCAAGATGTTAATAAACATATTTAAAAGAAAATTCATTTAGCAAAAAATAAAATTTTAAACCAGGACAGTCCACCAAAAAACTAATCGTCTAAGTCGGCCCCTTCCCCTCCAAAAGAGGCTTTTTAACTCCATAGTCAAATAGAAGTTCCACCCCAGGACCGATGTATTGTCGCTGTGAGGTTACTGGGTTTAATTATGTTTTTATAGTCCACAGTTTGTAAGAAACTGGCTTAATGTTGTACTTGTTTCTAGAGTGATTCTTTTTTTTTTTTTTTTTTTGCCAAAAGTTGCTTTGAGGTGCAAGTGACAACTGTACGGTGCACTTATTGTGTCCACACACAACGCTATTCCTTGGAATCTTTAAAACAAAGCAGGTGCCCCATTGCTTCCTATGGGATTATCTTCATTCTTTTATCCCCTTCATCATTATATATTAAAGATCCATGAGAGTCACATAAGATTTCCCTTTCCGAACCCAAACTGGTGGCAACCAGTTTGTCTTCTTTATTTTCATCTGGAAACATTGCCGGACCCTTCCATTTGTGATGAAAGACCAGATATTGTTATTTTGGTTACTCAGACACTGTGGCTTTCAGTTGGGTCCTGCGGGGGGACCCTGTCGCCAGCTGACGGACTCTGGAACAGAAAAAAAAAGCAGGGCCCTGTCGTCCGGGCTGGGGATGTTTTGTGTCCATCTCTGGTGCTTAACGTACCGAAGAATCTGATGTTCTTCTGGAAGCAGTCAAAAAAATATTTGGCCTATTTGGGGGAACAATTTAGTTTTTGAAACAAAAGAATGCAGAATTTCCTACCAATAATATCCTCCATGCACATCTTATTCTGCACCTTTCACCAGAATAAGCAGCACAGACATCAGCATCCATCCATTCTGTGCATGCTCCAGAAGTAGTCATCTAAATGTATTTTGCTGAAATATATTACAATTTCCATGACTGTCCACCTGTCAGTCAATTAGTGACAAATGTTTGTAAATTAGAAAATAAGTGTTTAGTCCATTTGCACCGGACTGAAGTTTCTGAATCTGACGTTGCCATATTCCACTTGGCTCAGCTTCTCCAACATCTTCCTCATGTTGGAATGAGCTTCCTCTACCAAAATAGTGATCTGTCTTCTTCTGGCACACTCTTTGCAGATGCACTTTACACAAATCTATCACAGAACTTGCAGTAAATTTGACATGCTAATGGCACACAAACTGAATGAGTATTTTTTTTATAATATGTATTTGTTAAATGGAACAATTTAAGTACCCCTTTGTTCGAAGCACTATGAAACAGTACTTGGGGCAGGCCGTAGGGTCAGCAAATATCCAATAACGTATGAAACTTTGAACAGAACATGCCACACTAGAAATTATAAACTTGTCTGCAAGTTATGTGATATGGCACCTTCTTTCATCCTTTTTTTTTGGGGAGTTTGTTGCATATTAACATCAACTTCCTCTTCCACCTCTCGGTTTCTTTTGCTTGAAGACGATTCAGCATTTCTGAAAATGCAAAAAGTCAATGATATATGTTTCTGGAAAGTCATTTATAGTGGGCTATTATGTGTGTATGTGGATAGAAATAGAGATATATTTATTTTATTAGAACCTTAATGTAGATGTATGCTGGGTGTTTGATGGAAGTGACATCACTGTAATAAAATTGCAGTAAGTATTTCAGCAGTGTCACAATAGCTGCAGTGAGATGAACTACTAGACAGGTTTAATCAGCAGCGTTTGCACTGTCTATTGGTGCTGCTGAGATATCATTGTGTGTAATAAGGTCATAGACTTTCTCCCATTTGGGTTGTTTTTAATCTTCTTTCCACTTCATCATGGGATATTAAAGTTTCATGGTAGTCGCATAAGATCTCCCCTTTCCGAAACAGCCTGGTGGCAACCACTTTCTTTCCTTTAGTTTCATCTGGAATAAATGCCAGACCCTTCCATTCCTGACGGGAGATCAGATGCTCTACATCCTTGTTGTCTTTTTTGGACCCTGTGGCTTCCAGTTCACTAAAATCTCGCAGGTTCGCGGGATGTTTTGTTTCCATCCCTGGAGCTCAACATATTTAATAATTTGACGTTCCTCTGGAAGCCTTGTCCAAAAACGACCTGAAGAAAATTGACAAAACAAATATTAGAATGGCTAAAAAACATTTTAATAGTGCATAATCAAAGGGCTGTCAATCTTGTATGGGTTTGAATTAAAGAAATCCAACACATTATTTAGCCTTTTTAGGGGAAACAATTTAGTTTTAGAAACAAAAGAATGTAGAATTTCTTACCAATAATATCCTCCATTCGCATCTTATTCTGCGCCTTCCGCCACTTAGGGAAAGTGATCAAAAGTGCGTGGGTGCCAACAGAATCACATATCTGTATTAAGGTCTCCTGACCCGTGATTTATGGCCCCCTGGATTGCCAGTCCAGATGCACATTTGTCCCAACCTTTCAAAGCTGCATTCCAGCCCTCTAACCAAAGAGGCAAGTGCTGATCTGCCACAACTGCACTTGATCTTGGCCGAAAGCCATAAAGAGATGTGAAGGCTGTAGGGCCTTCTGTGACTGCCCTCCAAATAAGTGTTTCTTGGTCTTTTTGTTTCTCAGATATCTGTCCCCAAGTCTGTAGTTTAGTGTGGGCATTGTGCAAATATACTAAGGAAAGGAGGAACTTCCATGCATAGATCAGGCTCTGAGCCTTTAACAGATGCGCAAGAACATCTACTTCACGCTGGAAACCATTTTCTAGTGGAGACAGTATAGGATGGTGAATGGTTGTACTTTTTTAAAATTGCTTCCAAGATGTTAACTAGCGCCTCAGAGTTTATGAATTTTTGAGTGCACAGTGTGTACATTTTCTCATAGAAATCTGCAATTTCCATGCGAGCCTGACCAAAAAATACAGTTCTGACAAATGTGAAAGCAGTTCTACCTAGTGAGGAGCTGTCCCACCAACAGCATTTCTACCTGTAGTTACCACTTTATTGAGTTCATTGTACAGTGAGGTATAATTTGTCCTGATAGAATTTTTCCTACTAAAGAAGCCCCTTCCCCTCCAAAGGAGGCTTTTCTAACTCCATAATCAAAGTGGAGTATTTTGCAGTAAATTTGATATATTAATGGCACACAAACTGCATGAGTTATTTTTTTTTTTTTTAGAAAATGTGTATTTATTAAACACAACAATTTAAGTAGCACATATCTAAAACACCCTGCCAAGCTGATCCAAAGATTCTTTTGATATGATTTTTATACTTTTGAAATAAAAAAGGTTTTTTCCAAAATATGTATCCAATGTACAGATATCTGTGAGAAGCTTAAGATATTCACCAATTGTGCAAAAGCTCTCGGCTTCTCACAGACATTGCACTGGGATCTGAATACACTTCTGTGTATATCTTTACCAACTTTTACCAAATTTTATTTACTTTTTCAAAATCGTAAAATTTGAGGTAAAATACTTTACTTTCAAATTTGATACAAAATAGAGCTATCTCATACCCCTGGGAAAATATGTATATTATACATATATTTCTATATAACACTATATCATATATATATATATATATATATATATATATATATATATGTAACCCCCTGTCACTGTGTGTATTGTGTGGTGCAATGGGTACACAGTGCACCTCCTTCTCAAGCCCAGGCTAGCTGATGGGCCATGGGTGTAAATGATCAGGGGGTCCCTGCACATGCAGGTGTTTCTCTGTAGTTAGTGGGACACAGGTGATGCAGTGTAATAAAAGTCACAATAAATTTGGGCGCCAGACCATCTCTATAACAAATTAAACTCTTTATTTACACTCCTCTTCCTCCAGCACGATAATCATATTGGTTTCATCAATAAAGAAATATATGTACAGCTCCTCACTCTCTCCAGCACAGTTCTTAATCAGCAATACGAATATGGTTGCAAATATCTTATTACTCCTCCTGCACAGTTCTTAATGTTATCCAGATGTTATGTAACATAAATCATAGGTTTTTCTTACACTCCATACTCACTGCAGATCACCCTCCTCTGCAGGGCACTCACATGGATGCTAACAGTCAGGCTGCTTCTCCTCCATGCAGCTCTGACACACTCTGTGTAACTCTCAGCTGCAGCTCATCCCTCCTCTGCGGGGATGATGTCTCCTGTCGGCTCTGACACGTCACTCTGTGTACTCCCAGCCTCAGGATCTGACAATACAGCTACCATGCCTCTTGTAGCAACCCTCACTCCAGGGGCTCTTCCATGCAGATGTCCCCCTCTCTCTTGGGTTCTCTATAGTGACATGGAGTTCTCCCCCTCATCCAGGGCACACATTCCTTGCCCTGGCTCAGTCACCATCCTCAGACTTCCAGGCAAGGCTGGGGGATCCTGGATCTTCCACCCCACTCCCAGGTCCCCAGCTACATCTCTCCTCTTCTGTATCACCTCTCTATATCTCTCTCTCAATTCCTCCCTTTCTGACAGCCCCTCCTTCTTCTCCCCTAGTCTCACAGACTGGGCTGGGTTATCACCATGGTAACCAGTTTATGTAACTTTTCATAAACTTCTAGCTTGCCCTCTAGGTGACCCCTCCTGTATTCACTGAAGTAAAGGCTTTACTAACATGCCACTAGGGGGCGTTACATATATATATATATATATATATATATATATATATATGCCAAACAAGTTGTGTTTTTTTAAGACTTTTTATCCCAGACTCTGGCTTTGGCCTTAAACTTTAGCAGACAATCTCAGCTTTCAGGGGACATTGAAAGCTAATCAATAGCCCCTCCAGAATCGGAGAAACCGAGGTTTCAGCCCCCCACCCCTGCTTCCAGAAAGGTAGGCCTGAAAAGGGTGGATGGGGGAACATCATTCAGTTGGGCATAACTTTGCAGTGCAAGGCCGTAGAGAAGCGAGGAAGGACTCCTTGGAAAGAGGAGGGTGGGGGCTTCAAGTTCTCTATTAGGCACCTGGGCCTTTGGGGCCCTTGGAAGGGCCAGACTCACTTTAAGTTGTTAAATGGTTTTATGAGAGCTATTGCAAGGTGCTAGCGCCCTTGGCTCAATGCAGTGTCCTTCCTGGGGACCCACAATTATGAGACTGGTACAGTTGAACAGGGGAGACTCTGAAGTGTATGCGGTTTAAATTTGGCATCACTGACCCATTTGTAAGCGGAGAAACACCCCTTCAAAATTATCAATCACAGGCGGCATAAAGCCCCAGGAGGCTGATACCTGGATACCCTATATTCATCATTTCATATCTCAGGCCCCCTTAGTCCCCTAGGCTATATAGAGGGGTCATAATTTAAAGGAGAGTCCCAGCTCTTTCAGGGTGCCACTGGAATTGTAATAAACCCAGGAGAGCAAGAGATATCGACATTCATATCGTCCTATTACGTCTTAAGGCCTTACCGACAAAACTGCACATGCTAGAGGCATTTTCTTGCTCTTATGGGTCCAAGAGTATCCCAGACTCTGGCTTTGGCCTTAAACTTTAGCAGACAATCCCATCTTTCAGGGAACATTGAAAGCTAATCAATAGCCCCTCCAGAATCGGAGAAATCGAGGTTTCAGCCCCCCACCCCTGCTTCCAGAAAGGTAGGCCTGAAAAGGGTGGATGGGGGAACATCATTCAGTTGGGCATAACTCTGCAGTGCAAGGCCGTAGAGAAGTGAGGAAGGACTCCTTGGAAAGAGGAGGGTGGGGGCTTCAAGTTCTCTATTAGGCACCTGGGCCTTTGGGGCCCTTGGAAGGGCCAGACTCACTTTAATTTGTTGAAGGTTTTATGACAGCTATTGCAAGGTGCTAGCGCCCTTGGCTCAATGCAATGCCCTTCCTGGGGACCCACAATTATGAGACTGGTACAGTTGAACAGGGGGGACTCTGAAGTGTATGCGGTTTAAATTCGGCATCACTGACCCATTTGTAAGCGGAGAAACACCCCTTGAATATTATCAATCACAGGCGGCATAAAGCCCCAGGAGGCTTATACCTGGATACCCTATATTCATCATCTCATATCTCAGGCCCCCTTAGTCCTCCAGGCTTTATAGAGGGGTCATAATTTAAAGGAGAGTCTCAGCTCTTTCAGGGTACCACTGGAATTGTAATAGACCCAGGAGAGCAAGAGATATCGACATTCATATCGTCCTATTACGTCTTAAGGCCTTACCGACAAAACTGCACATGCTAGAGGCATTTTCTTGCTGTTATGGGTCCAAGAGTATCCCAGACTCTGGCTTTGGCCTTAAACTTTAGCAGACAATCTCAGCTTTCAGGGGACATTGAAAGCTAATCAATAGCCCCTCCAGAATCGGAGAAATCGAGGTTTCAGCCACCCACCCCTGCTTCCAGAAAGGTAGGCCTGAAAAGGGTGGATGGGGGAACATCATTCAGTTGGGCATAACTTTGCAGTGCAAGGCCGTAGAGAAGTGAGGAAGGACTCCTTGGAAAGAGGAGGGTGGGGGCTTCAAGTTCTCTATTAGGCACCTGGGCCTTTGGGGCCCTTGGAAGGGCCAGACTCACTTTAGGTTGTTGAAGGTTTTATGAGAGCTATTGCAAGGTACTAGCGCCCTTGGCTCAATGCAGTGCCCTTCCTGGGGACCCACAATTATGAGACTGGTACAGTTGAACAGGGGGGACTCTGAAGTGTATGCGGTTAAAATTTGGCATCACTGACCCATTTGTAAGCGGAGAAACACCCCTTGAATATTATCAATCACAGGCGGCATAAAGCCCCAGGAGGCTTATACCTGGATACCCTATATTCATCATCTCATATCTCAGGCCCCCTTAGTCCTCCAGGCTTTATAGAGGGGTCATAATTTAAAGGAGAGTCCCAGCTCTTTCAGGGTACCACTGGAATTGTAATAGAATCAGGAGAGCAAGAGATATCGACATTCATATTGTCCTATTCCGTCTTAAGGCCTTACCGACAAAACTGCACATGCTAGAGGCATTTTCTTGCTGTTATGGGTCCAAGAGTATCCCAGACTCTGGCTTTGGCCTTAAACTTTAGCAGACAATCTCAGCTTTCAGGGGACATTGAAAGCTAATCAATAGCCCCTCCAGAATCGGAGAAATCGAGGTTTCAGCCCCCCACCCCTGCTTCCAGAAAGGTAGGCCTGAAAAGGGTGGATGGGGAAACATCATTTAGTTGGGCATAACTCTGCAGTGCAAGGCCGTAGAGAAGCGAGGAAGGACTCCTTGGAAAGAGGAGGGTGGGGGCTTCAAGTTCTCTATTAGGCACCTGGCCCTTTGGGGCCCTTGGAAGGGCCAGACTCACTTTAATTTGTTGAAGGTTTTATGAGAGCTATTGCAAGGTGCTGGCGCCCTTGGCTTAATGCAGTGCCTTCCTGGGGACCCACAATTTTGAGACTGGTACAGTTGAACAGGGGGGACTCTGAAGTGTATGCGGTTTAAATTTGGCATCACTGACCCATTTGTAAGCGGAGAAACACCCCTTCAAAATTATCAATCACAGGCGGCATAAAGCCCCAGGAGGCTTATACCTGGATACCCTATATTCATCATTTCATATCTCAGGCCCTCTTAGTCCCCTAGGCTATATAGAGGGGTCATAATTTAAAGGAGAGTCTCAGCTCTTTCAAATGTTTGTAAATTAGAAAAGAATTGTTATGATTTAACACTCGGTTAAAGTCCAAGTCTGACAGGCCCACTGAACCACTGGGAATTCAAATGTAATTTTGGTTGTGTATACTAATACATCAGTGCGGAAGAACTAGTCTAATCCTCTGTTTGTAAGAAGGGCACACAATTCATTTCATCCTGCCAACAGTTTAGACCATATATTTGTGGTAACAATGTACTTTGACAACCACCTCCATGGAGGCAGCTGTTACTTTGACTGTAGCCAGCTGATTGTAAGGAAGCAGCAATAATGTCCTCTAGGAAAGTGCAGGCATTCTAAGGTGGAGGTTCATCGTCCATGTGAAGGGGATGTGTCAGGATAAATGATCTTTCATACTTTCTGGGGGAGTTTGTTGTACCTCATCTTCCTCTTCCACCTCCTGTTTTCTTTTGCTTGAAGTCGATTCAGCATTTATGAGAATACAAAGTCAATGGCCCCAGTGGGTCAGGTGTTATGTTTCTGGACAGTCATTTATACTGCAGTTTCATCTTTTGAACAGTCATCTATATTGAGCTATTATGTGTGTGTATGTATGTATGTGTATATATATATATATATATATATATATATTATAATAATTTTTTTTTTTTTTATTAGAATCATATTGTACATGTATGCTATGTGTTTGAAGGAAGGGTTAGGGTCACTGTAATAAGATTGTAGTACGATTTTCAGCAGTGTCACAATAGCTGCAGTGAGATGAACTAGTAGACAGGTTTAATCAGCAGCGTTTGCACTGTCTATTGGTGCTGCTGAGTTGTCACAGGTTGGACAACACTGATCTAGCCCATAGCATTTGATTAGTCTATTAGTGAAAGCTGTAGGTAACAGCTGGTATTAGGAAGTGGAATGTGATTGGTTCATGTGCTATTCCTTGTGTTTAAAAGGACAGCTCATACCTGTGCTAACAATGGCTGGATATTGACACATTTGGTAAGAGGTCTAAGGGACACAAAATCTGTTTTGAAATGTATTTTGGATTTTTGAATTAAATACACTGGGCCTGATTCATTAGGGGAAGTTAGCCACTATTTAATTTGTAACCTTTGCATTATAGCTGAACAAATATTTAATATGATGTAGCACTTACCCTTGTGTATCAAACCATTGTCCTATAGATTGTAATTTTTTTTGTGTGTTAGTAAATTTTCTGGAAATTATTTTATTTTGCACATAAGTTAAATACTGGCTGTTCTTTCAAGTAGCACATAGTCTGTGTGACACAGATACTTGAACTTATTTGTGCACTGAAATTTAAAGTGGATCTAGGAAATGAGCCAGTGTTTTCTTTATGTGCAAAATAAACTAATATGCACCCCTTGCATTGTAACATGATTTTGTCCAGAAAACTCACTAAAGTGAATTATCCACCCCCCCTCCCAGTGTCAGTACATGCCCTCATGTTCTAATACTTCTCTTCCTTTGTAGAATGTTTAACTCCTGCACCTTGTTCAAACCCTTGATATATTTAAATGTTTCTATTATCCTTTCTCTTCTGTGCTCAAAACTATACATATCACACATAACGCATAATAGTGCAAAAGACAATGTCTTGTTCCCCCCCCCATACACTAGAAGTCCCCCCCCCCCCATACACTAGAAGTCCCCCCCCCATACACTAGAAGTCCCCCCCCCCATACACTAGAAGTCCCCCCCCCCATACACTAGAAGTCCCCCCCCATACACTAGAAGTCCCCCCCCCCATACACTGCAGGCCCCCCCCCCCATTTACAGCAGGCCCCCCACGTTTTGTGCGCGCACCCCACCCCCCACGTTTTGTGCGCGCACCCCACCCCCCACATTTTGTGCGCGCACCCCACCCCCCAACATTTTGTGCGTGCACCCCACCCCCCACATTTTGTGCGTGCACCCCACCCCCCACATTTTGTGCGTGCACCCCACCCCCCACATTTTGTGCGTGCACCCCACCCCCCACATTTTGTGCGTGCACCCCCCACATTTTGTGAGTGCACCCCCCACATTTTGTGCCTGCACCCTCCCCACCCACTTTATGCACCTGCCCTGCCCCCCACCACTTTTTATTTGCACAAATGTGTTTTTTTTTTATTTTTTAATTTTCATTTTTAAATAAATAAAGATATGTTAAGCTAACAAATTCTGTGGCGCTTTACCATCATGTTGCTTTTTCCAGAGACCAGACCCCCCCCCCCCCCCCCCAGGTGTGTGCCTGCCCCCCTCCATCACTCTGTGCCATTCTGCCACCACCTTCATCACTACAGGGGCTATCACACTCTCATTACATTGCCACAAGCCCCCTGTGCCAGCACACACATTACTGTGCCCCCTTAAGATCACACTGCTCACTCCACTGCAGAGAGACTTTACAGGCTCAAGACTGGTGAGCGAGATTGGAAGGAGAAGTGACCCAGAGGAGAACAGACCAAGCTGTTCAAGGTGAGTCCCTGATGTTTCCTTACATCAGTACATTCTCCATGGCTGCACCTTTATTCTCCTGTGTCTGTTTCTAAAATCTCCTCTGTTATAATTTCTTGTGTCATATTCATTATACATGTCCAAACAGGGAAGGTCTTCAAGACTCTGTAGGTATACCGAGGGATGAAGACTTCCAGAAGCTGCGGAGACAGTTCCCTGTGATAGCTGATGGACGTGGGCAACAGTTAAGGGACTACAGACTCCTATCACTCAAGATCAACAGCATAAGAAAATATGGTAAATAAGAATTTATACTAAATTTTAGGTAATAATGAAATTAGTGATTCTGCTTTATAAGGTTTCACAGGAAATGTTATATGTACAGTGTCTGTGAGAAGCTAAGAAACAAAGAAACGCTCAGCTTTTCAAAGACAACTTTTATATGTAGAGCCCTGTATATAGTCACTAAGAGTGTCAGCTCCCTGGGAGAGGGTTCATGGTCAGAGGCCAAGTGAGACTGAGCTATCTGTACAGCGCTGCGGTATATAAATATATGATGTGTGCCTCTAACAGGAGAGAGATATGGGAGCTAAAAGCCACCAGGTCACATGTGACCTCCCCATTAATATTATGTCCATATGACCTTTATACACTGTGCAGGAGGAGACAGGAGATGTATATAGGAGCTGTATATATTTACTTATCACTGCAACACTTTGAAAAGTGTGTGTGTATATATATATATATATATATACTTTTTTTTTTTTTTTCATATATTCACATAGATGGTAATAAAAATATATATTTGACAACTGGTGATAATACATAATAAACTATTAATAATAAATGACCAACTGTTAATAAACATATTTAAAAGAAAATTCATTTAGCAAAAAATAAAATTTTAAACCAGGACAGTCCACCAAAAAACTAATCGTCTAAGTCGGCCCCTTCCCCTCCAAAAGAGGCTTTTTAACTCCATAGTCAAATAGAAGTTCCACCCCAGGACCGATGTATTGTCGCTGTGAGGTTACTGGGTTTAATTATGTTTTTATAGTCCACAGTTTGTAAGAAACTGGCTTAATGTTGTACTTGTTTCTAGAGTGATTCTTTTTTTTTTTTTTTTTTTGCCAAAAGTTGCTTTGAGGTGCAAGTGACAACTGTACGGTGCACTTATTGTGTCCACACACAACGCTATTCCTTGGAATCTTTAAAACAAAGCAGGTGCCCCATTGCTTCCTATGGGATTATCTTCATTCTTTTATCCCCTTCATCATTATATATTAAAGATCCATGAGAGTCACATAAGATTTCCCTTTCCGAACCCAAACTGGTGGCAACCAGTTTGTCTTCTTTATTTTCATCTGGAAACATTGCCGGACCCTTCCATTTGTGATGAAAGACCAGATATTGTTATTTTGGTTACTCAGACACTGTGGCTTTCAGTTGGGTCCTGCGGGGGGACCCTGTCGCCAGCTGACGGACTCTGGAACAGAAAAAAAAAGCAGGGCCCTGTCGTCCGGGCTGGGGATGTTTTGTGTCCATCTCTGGTGCTTAACGTACCGAAGAATCTGATGTTCTTCTGGAAGCAGTCAAAAAAATATTTGGCCTATTTGGGGGAACAATTTAGTTTTTGAAACAAAAGAATGCAGAATTTCCTACCAATAATATCCTCCATGCACATCTTATTCTGCACCTTTCACCAGAATAAGCAGCACAGACATCAGCATCCATCCATTCTGTGCATGCTCCAGAAGTAGTCATCTAAATGTATTTTGCTGAAATATATTACAATTTCCATGACTGTCCACCTGTCAGTCAATTAGTGACAAATGTTTGTAAATTAGAAAATAAGTGTTTAGTCCATTTGCACCGGACTGAAGTTTCTGAATCTGACGTTGCCATATTCCACTTGGCTCAGCTTCTCCAACATCTTCCTCATGTTGGAATGAGCTTCCTCTACCAAAATAGTGATCTGTCTTCTTCTGGCACACTCTTTGCAGATGCACTTTACACAAATCTATCACAGAACTTGCAGTAAATTTGACATGCTAATGGCACACAAACTGAATGAGTATTTTTTTTATAATATGTATTTGTTAAATGGAACAATTTAAGTACCCCTTTGTTCGAAGCACTATGAAACAGTACTTGGGGCAGGCCGTAGGGTCAGCAAATATCCAATAACGTATGAAACTTTGAACAGAACATGCCACACTAGAAATTATAAACTTGTCTGCAAGTTATGTGATATGGCACCTTCTTTCATACTTTTTTTTTGGGGAGTTTGTTGCATATTAACATCAACTTCCTCTTCCACCTCTCGGTTTCTTTTGCTTGAAGACGATTCAGCATTTCTGAAAATGCAAAAAGTCAATGATATATGTTTCTGGAAAGTCATTTATAGTGGGCTATTATGTGTGTATGTGGATAGAAATAGAGATATATTTATTTTATTAGAACCTTAATGTAGATGTATGCTGGGTGTTTGATGGAAGTGACATCACTGTAATAAAATTGCAGTAAGTATTTCAGCAGTGTCACAATAGCTGCAGTGAGATGAACTACTAGACAGGTTTAATCAGCAGCGTTTGCACTGTCTATTGGTGCTGCTGAGTTATCATGTGTGTAATAAGGGCACAGACTTGTACAGTGTGTATATACACGTACCTTATTGTAGATGTATGCTGGGTGTTTGAAGGAAGTGACATCACTGCCATTCACCTGCCAACCAGGAAGTGCTGAGTGACAGGAAATACCTGGCAGCCATGCTCATTTCTCAGCACATAGCACATTGTACAGACATGTGTTCACAGCTCTCCTGACTCTTCTTATTCATTTCACCTCAGACCATTCTACAACAATCAGCTTCTCAAAGAGAGCCTTGTATATAAGTGTCAGCACCCTAGGAGAGGAGATAGATAGATAGATAGCTAGATAGAGATGCAGCTCTTTGCAAATTGAAAAATGGTTCCAGAGAAGTGAATATCACACAATATCAATATCTGAGTGAGAGAAGTTAAAAATATCCAAGGCAATGTAAAATACAATATAACATTTTAATATACAATTAAGTCACAATGCTCAATATCAAAAGTATATATCAAAAGTCGTATACTGTGGAGATTAACCTATTATCTAATCTTTACATAACAGTTCCACTGGTGTTCACACTTATTATGATTGATCATCTACAATCTTATATAATAGTTCCATCTGTGTTTACACTTGCTATTATGATTGATCTATAATCAATATCATATCTTCTAATTTATTACTGCAGTAATATATACTTTTTATATTGAGTATTGTGACTTTTAATTGTATATTAAAATGTTATATTGTATTTTACATTGCCTTGGATATTTTTAACTTCTCTCACTCAGATATTGATATCATGTGATATTCACTTCTCTGGAACCATTTTTCAGCGCTGTGTAATTGTTTTCTTCCCAGGAGATTATAACCCTAACTCCCAGGCTCGGGTCTATGGAGGAGAAAATACTTTACCTACAGCTTGGCAGGGTGCTTTGGATACATATCAGTGAGAAGCTAAGATATTCACCAATAGTGCAAAAGCACTCAGCTTCTCACAGATATCCACAGAAGTTTATTCAGATCCCTATTCAATATATTTACCAACCAGCAGGGGATGTCAAGATGGTTTTATTGTACATTGGGTGGAATTCTGCAGTAATGAAATTACATTGATTAAATGGATTGTATCGGGGGGGGAGGAAGCACGGCAACCACTGACACTTGCACAGAGGAAAGGCCTAGCATCCCAGGACATATCTGTAAATAAAATAAAATTATATTTTAAAAAGTACATTGATAGTCAATTAAAATATATATTAGACAACAGGTGATAATACTTAAAAGTGGCAAGTTTTTCTGCTCAAAGGCATTTCCCAGCGATTTGGGTCACACGTGACTTTACCGGTCACTTGGTCATTGTTGGAAGTTTCATGCAAATCTGAGATGGCTCGGCCTCCATTCTCGGTTCTGCATTATGCGTAGATAGAGCGTGCTGTTTTATCAGGTTCCTTGCTATATCCATCTCTGTAGCTTCCACCTTTACCTGCATCCTCCTGGCACCAACATATGTTTATCCCCAAAATGTGGCTTATCCCCATTCCAGAACCTGGAAAGCTGAAGAATGCAAACTCCCGAGCTAGTTTCAGATAGTTGGTAGATAGATACGTTCACGGCACTAACAGTCATCCGCCAGCTCTGCTTTTTCCAACAGCAAGAATAAGCTGTTTTTTTGGAATGACATAGCCAGCACAGACATCATCCATCCATCCATTCTGTGCATGCACCAGAAATATTTATCCAAATATATCTTGCTGAAATATATTAGAATTTCCATGACTGTCCACTAGTCAGTCAATTAGTGACCAATGTTTGTAAATTAGAAAATAATTGTGTTTAGGCAGCTTAAGCTGTAATGGAAGTGAATAGCATTGATTACTATAATACATACAAACTGCACAGTGTGAATCTTTCTTGCAATATCAATATTTATTAGTCTTTGGGTAACATGTGGGTCCAAGATGGCCTGTTTACTGGTTTAACCTCTTTAGTTGGAGTTAATTTGCTTTAAAATCGGATTTATAAACTGCACATTTGAACATTACAGTTAACCATCATTAAGAAGTGGCTGCTTTATTTAAGAACAAAAATAAATACAAAATACCATACAGGTGTCAAATAACTGCCTTCCATATTCTCGCCTCCACTCACCCAGTTCATTAAAACACAAAATTATGACTGACTCTTCAAGCTTCCTGAATCAGCTACAGTTGATTAATAGGGCCTTCAGATTAAAAATGATTGTGTTTGTCCCTGGGGGAGGAAAGGTCTCGTGATGGAAGGGGCAGAATATCACAAATATCAAAGGGCTGTCAATCTTGTATGGGTTTAAATTAAAGAAACCCAACAAATTATTTAGCCTCTTTAGGGGAAACAATTTAGTTTTAGAAACAAAGGAAATTCTAGAATGTAGAATTTCTTACCAATAATATCCTTCATGCGCATCTTATTCTGCGCCTTCCTCCACTTGTCATAGCAAAAACGACCTTTGCAGACACAATAGTTACTTGAATGACATAATTCATATCGATTTATTTTTTTAATGAAAAGGGGATTTTATTTACTTTTTCAAAATCGTAAAATTTGAGGTAAAATACTTTACTTTCAAATTTTGTACAAAATACAGAGCTATCACATACCCCTGGGAAACTATGTATATTATACATATATTTCTATATAACATTACATCATATATATAATATATATGCCAAAAAAGGTGTGTTTTTTTTAAAAAAATATGTATTTATTAAACGGAACAATTTAAGGAGCACTTTGTTGGAAGCACTCTGAAACGGTACTTGTGGCAGGGAATGATTGCAGCCCGTAGGGTCAGTAAATATCCGATAACTGTCCACCAGTCAGTCAATTGGTGACAAATGTTTGTAAATTAGAAAAGAATTGTTATGATTTAACACTCGGTTAAAGTCCAAGTCTGACAGGCCCACTGAACCACTGGGAATTAAAATGTAATTTAGGTTGTGTATACTAATGAGTCAGTGCGGAAGAACTAGTCTAATCCTCTGTTTGTAAGAAGGGCACACAATTCATTTCATCCTGCCAACAGTTTAGACCATATATTTGTGGTAACAATGTACTTTGACAACCACCTCCATGGAGGCAGCTGTTACTTTGACTGTAGCCAGCTGATTGTAAGGAAGCAGCAATAATGTCCTCTAGGAAAGTGCAGGCACTCTAAGGTGGAGGTTCATCGTCCATGTGAAGGGGATGTGTCAGGATAAATGATGAAAATACATCTTTCATACTTTCTGGGGGAGTTTGTTGTACCTCATCTTCCTCTTCCACCTCCTGGTTTCTTTTGCTTGAAGTCGATTCAGCATTTATGAGAATACAAAGTCAATGGCCCCAGTGGGTCAGGTGTTATGTTTCTGGACAGTCATTTATACTGCAGTTTCATCTTTTGAACAGTCATCTATATTGAGCTATTATGTGTGTGTATGTATGTATGTGTGTATATATATATATATATATATATATATATATATATATATATATATATATATATTATAATAATTTTTTTTTTTTTTATTAGAATCATATTGTACATGTATGCTATGTGTTTGAAGGAAGGGTTAGGGTCACTGTAATAATATTGTAGTACGATTTTCAGCAGTGTCACAATAGCTGAGTGAGATGAAGAACCACTAAAAACAGGTTTAATCAGCCGTTTTTGCACTGTCTATTGGTGCTGCTGAGATATCATTGTGTGTAATAAGGTCATAGACTTTCTCCCATTTGGGTTGTTTTTAATCTTCTTTCCACTTCATCATGGGATATTAAAGTTTCATGGTAGTCGCATAAGATCTCCCCTTTCCGAAACAGCCTGGTGGCAACCACTTTCTTTCCTTTAGTTTCATCTGGAATAAATGCCAGACCCTTCCATTCCTGACGGGAGATCAGATGCTCTACATCCTTGTTGTCTTTTTTGGACCCTGTGGCTTCCAGTTCACTAAAATCTCGCAGGTTCGCGGGATGTTTTGTTTCCATCCCTGGAGCTCAACATATTTAATAATTTGACGTTCCTCTGGAAGCCTTGTCCAAAAACGACCTGAAGAAAATTGACAAAACAAATATTAGAATGGCTAAAAAACATTTTAATAGTGCATAATCAAAGGGCTGTCAATCTTGTATGGGTTTGAATTAAAGAAATCCAACACATTATTTAGCCTTTTTAGGGGAAACAATTTAGTTTTAGAAACAAAAGAATGTAGAATTTCTTACCAATAATATCCTCCATTCGCATCTTATTCTGCGCCTTCCGCCACTTAGGGAAAGTGATCAAAAGTGCGTGGGTGCCAACAGAATCACATATCTGTATTAAGGTCTCCTGACCCGTGATTTATGGCCCCCTGGATTGCCAGTCCAGATGCACATTTGTCCCAACCTTTCAAAGCTGCATTCCAGCCCTCTAACCAAAGAGGCAAGTGCTGATCTGCCACAACTGCACTTGATCTTGGCCGAAAGCCATAAAGAGATGTGAAGGCTGTAGGGCCTTCTGTGACTGCCCTCCAAATAAGTGTTTCTTGGTCTTTTTGTTTCTCAGATATCTGTCCCCAAGTCTGTAGTTTAGTGTGGGCATTGTGCAAATATACTAAGGAAAGGAGGAACTTCCATGCATAGATCAGGCTCTGAGCCTTTAACAGATGCGCAAGAACATCTACTTCACGCTGGAAACCATTTTCTAGTGGAGACAGTATAGGATGGTGAATGGTTGTACTTTTTTAAAATTGCTTCCAAGATGTTAACTAGCGCCTCAGAGTTTATGAATTTTTGAGTGCACAGTGTGTACATTTTCTCATAGAAATCTGCAATTTCCATGCGAGCCTGACCAAAAAATACAGTTCTGACAAATGTGAAAGCAGTTCTACCTAGTGAGGAGCTGTCCCACCAACAGCATTTCTACCTGTAGTTACCACTTTATTGAGTTCATTGTACAGTGAGGTATAATTTGTCCTGATAGAATTTTTCCTACTAAAGAAGCCCCTTCCCCTCCAAAGGAGGCTTTTCTAACTCCATAATCAAAGTGGAGTATTTTGCAGTAAATTTGATATATTAATGGCACACAAACTGCATGAGTTATTTTTTTTTTTTTTAGAAAATGTGTATTTATTAAACACAACAATTTAAGTAGCACATATCTAAAACACCCTGCCAAGCTGATCCAAAGATTCTTTTGATATGATTTTTATACTTTTGAAATAAAAAAGGTTTTTTCCAAAATATGTATCCAATGTACAGATATCTGTGAGAAGCTTAAGATATTCACCAATTGTGCAAAAGCTCTCGGCTTCTCACAGACATTGCACTGGGATCTGAATACACTTCTGTGTATATCTTTACCAACTTTTACCAAATTTTATTTACTTTTTCAAAATCGTAAAATTTGAGGTAAAATACTTTACTTTCAAATTTGATACAAAATAGAGCTATCTCATACCCCTGGGAAAATATGTATATTATACATATATTTCTATATAACACTATATCATATATATATATATATATATATATATATATATATATATATTATATATATATATATATATATATATATATATAATGTAACCCCCTGTCACTGTGTGTATTGTGTGGTGCAATGGGTACACAGTGCACCTCCTTCTCAAGCCCAGGCTAGCTGATGGGCCATGGGTGTAAATGATCAGGGGGTCCCTGCACATGCAGGTGTTTCTCTGTAGTTAGTGGGACACAGGTGATGCAGTGTAATAAAAGTCACAATAAATTTGGGCGCCAGACCATCTCTATAACAAATTAAACTCTTTATTTACACTCCTCTTCCTCCAGCACGATAATCATATTGGTTTCATCAATAAAGAAATATATGTACAGCTCCTCACTCTCTCCAGCACAGTTCTTAATCAGCAATACGAATATGGTTGCAAATATCTTATTACTCCTCCTGCACAGTTCTTAATGTTATCCAGATGTTATGTAACATAAATCATAGGTTTTTCTTACACTCCATACTCACTGCAGATCACCCTCCTCTGCAGGGCACTCACATGGATGCTAACAGTCAGGCCGCTTCTCCTCCATGCAGCTCTGACACACTCTGTGTAACTCTCAGCTGCAGCTCATCCCTCCTCTGCGGGGATGATGTCTCCTGTCGGCTCTGACACGTCACTCTGTGTACTCCCAGCCTCAGGATCTGACAATACAGCTACCATGCCTCTTGTAGCAACCCTCACTCCAGGGGCTCTTCCATGCAGATGTCCCCCTCTCTCTTGGGTTCTCTATAGTGACATGGAGTTCTCCCCCTCATCCAGGGCACACATTCCTTGCCCTGGCTGTCACCATCCTCAGACTTCCAGGCAAGGCTGGGGGATCCTGGATCTTCCACCCCACTCCCAGGTCCCCAGCTACATCTCTCCTCTTCTGTATCACCTCTCTATATCTCTCTCTCAATTCCTCCCTTTCTGACAGCCCCTCCTTCTTCTCCCCTAGTCTCACAGACTGGGCTGGGTTATCACCATGGTAACCAGTTTATGTAACTTTTCATAAACTTCTAGCTTGCCCTCTAGGTGACCCCTCCTGTATTCACTGAAGTAAAGGCTTTACTAACATGCCACTAGGGGGCGTTACATATATATATATATATATATATATATATATGCCAAACAAGTTGTGTTTTTTTAAGACTTTTTAGAAATTGTAACGTCTAAAGACACTGCACAGATTAGCTAGTTTACAGTTGTGTACATATGGAGGAGTGTTGGACAAGGGATATTCCTTGTGGCTTAGAATATACTAGAAGAGGTACATTAGAAAAATACAAATATTTGATACGCACCATTTCCTCATCCTGCTGAAGTACAAAAGTAGCAACTTGCTGCGTGGATGTCTTATGGTTCTTCACACCAACAACAGTAGTGTTTACCACTTCATCTCCAAGATTGCGCTGATGGCGTTTCCTTTGCAGCCACTCAGTCACCTGCAGATGATAAAGTCATTTAACTTATCTACAGTTTACCTGGAGGAAACAGAGGTCAGGTATTAGGGTGTTACTTACTGTCATGTTCTGCACTACACCCGGTCGTTGCAGGTGCTTGAGAATGACCACAGCCTCCAGATAGTAGAGGATTGTCAGCTTCTCTTTTTTCCTCAAGCTTCTGATCTGTTTTAGCTTTCTCAATGGCTTCAAGAAATCCAGGCTTTGCCACCGCCAGAAGCTTACGGTACTCCTCTGGGGTTTTAATGTCATCACTCAGCAAGTCGTACCTGTAAATAATACATACAAGAATGATTACACATGCAGCAGTTATAATATAATTGTACAATAATGTAGGACAGCCGAGGAGCTGTTGTAGGTACCTAGACACCCTGACTGTTGCAGTGCACAGTTTCTACCTAGAGCTTATGTGTATCTTTTGAATAGTTATTTAAAAGCAATTTCCTTTACCCTTGTCAGAGAGGTCTATGAGGAACAAAACTATGTATACCTGAAGTAAAACTGTGCCTGCCCCTGAATCCGTGCTTGAGTGTTACCTTTTTGCCACGATCTCCTTTGAGACGGCTTTATTGATGGCCCCTTGGATGTCCTTTGTCCGATTCATAAAAGATTGAAAGGCTTCAAACAGGTCCTTGTTTTGAAGCACCAGGTTGGTGGATGTGATCTGGTACTGAACAAACCTCTTCAAGCTCTTAAGATAGTTTGCAGCAGTCTGGTTCGTTAGTCCAGTTTCTCTAAGCTTGTTAAAATACTGGATGGTTTTTTCAATGTCCAGTACAAAATCCAAGGAGACTTTTGTTCTGTCCATGTAGAACAAGTACCTTGCGACATTTTCCACCTAAGATTAAAAAGTCCCACTGAACCATCTGACTTGTCACATTTGGCAGCTGATGCCTAGGAAGTGTTGGTTATAAAGGTATATTGGTGTTTACAAAGCCTGTTTCTTAAAAAAAACAAGTGTGCAGGCAGTGACATAGGAAGTGTAACACTGGCACAGGAAATACCTGGCAGCCATGTTCAGTTCTCAGCACATACCACATAGTAAGGACATTTTTTCACAGCTCTCCAGCCTCTTCTTCATTTGAACTCAGACCATTCTACAACAATCAGCTTCACAGGAAATCTTCTGTGTACACATCTGTGAGAATCTAAGACACTACATCTGTTTTGATGACACACTCGGCTTTTCAAAGACAACCTTATATGTAGGGAGCCCTTTATGCACTCACTAAGAGTGTCAGCTCCCTGGGAGAGGGTTCTAGGTCAGATGCCAAGTGAGACTGAGCTATCTGTACAGCACTGCGGTATATAAATATATGATGTGCTAAAAGCCACCAGGTCACATGTGACCTCCCCTTTAATATTCTGTCCATATGACCATTATACACTGTGCAGGAGGAGACGGATATATATAGGAATTGGGTAAATATATATATATATACACATCACTGCAACAGTTTGAAAAGATTAATGTTATATAGAGATACATATTTTTAAAGACAACCTTATATTTACAGTATCTAAATAAAAACTACAGTGATATTCAATAAAATTATATATTTATTGGACAACTGGTGATATTAATACATAATTAACAGTTAATGATATAGGTGCAACTATTTATGAACATATTAAAAATTTGAAAATAACCCAAACAATATTTTAAACCAGGACACAAAAAACTAATCGTCTAGAAAAGAGAGGTCAGCCCCTTCCCCTCCAAAGGAGGCTTTTGTAACTCCATAATCAAAGAGCAGTTCCACTCCAGGACTGATGTCCTCTGACGCCATCAGTAATATTGAAGATATGGAATTGTTGAAAAGGATTAAAGATATTGGCTTAATGTTGAACTTGTGTCTTGAATGATTGATTTTTCTACCAAAAGTCGATTGAAGGTGTGGGTGACAACTGCATGGCGCAGTTGTTGCGTCCACACACAAACGTTTTTGCTTTGAGTCTTTAAAAAAGTATAGGTACCCCATTTCTCCCATTTGGGTTGTTTTTAATCTTCTTTCCCCTTCATCATGGGATATTAAAGTTCCATGGTAGTCGCATAAGATCTCCCCTTTCCGAAACAGCCTGGTGGCAACCACTTTCTCTCCTTTAGTTTCATCTGGAATGATTGCCAGACCCTTCCATTCCTGACGGGAGATCAGATGCTCTACATCCTTGTTGTCTTTTTGGTCTTTCGGACGCTGTGGCTTCCAGTTCGCTAAAATCTCACAGGTTCTCGGGATGTTTTGTTTCCATCCCTGGAGCTCAACATATTTAATAATTTGACGTTCCTCTGGAAGCCTTGTCCGAAAACGACCTGAAGAAAATTGACAAAACAAATATTAGAATGGCTAAAAAACATTTTAATAGTGCATAATCAAAGGGCTGTCAATCTTGTATGGGTTTGAATTAAAGAAATCCAACACATTATTTAGCCTTTTTAGGGGAAACAATTTAGTTTTAGAAACAAAAGAATGTAGAATTTCTTACCAATAATATCCTCCATTCGCATCTTATTCTGCGCCTTCCGCCACTTGTCGTAGCAAAAACGACCTCTAGGAAGTTGCAGGCACTCTTTAAGAGGTGGAACTTCACGGTCCATGAGAAGGGGATATGTCAGGATGAATGACGAGTATACATCATCTTTCATCCTTTTTTGGGGAGATTGGGGTACCTCAACATCATCTTCCTCTTCTACCTCTCGGTTTCTTTTGGTCGAAGAAGATTCAGCAGTTCTGAAAATTCAAAGTCAATGTTATATGTGTTTCTGGACAATGAATTATAGTGCAGTTTCCCCTAATAATATATTTACTTTGTCGATGCTTGAGGTGGTTCCTTGGGAATCGTGCTATTTATCATTTCTGAGGCCATCACCAGGTCCTCTATGTTTTTCATCCGATAAAACCGCTCTGCGGTGGCATCCGAATGTGATAAATACTTGGCAAATGCACTCTTTTGGCCATCCGAGAACTTAGAGGACACATAAGTTTCCATAACGCGGCGGATTTCCTGGCTTGTGATGGGTTTCAGATTAAATCTAGAAAGGGAAAATAAAGTATAGTAAAGTAATGAAAATGTTAAGAGTATGGTAGCAAAATTGACCAATGTTTTTGCGTATCTCCAATGTGTTTATCCCCCCATGAGAAATATAATATAGCTATGTTACGTGCAGATAAACAAGTCATCTTCACTTACTTTTGGTGGAACCTTGAGAGGTCATTGGATGCATTATATATTTTTTCACCCGTTGTTGAGATGAAAAAATATGCGCTGTCCTGGTTGTTCTTGAAGAATGTGGTTCTGATCTTCTTGAAATAAACATCAAACCACTGAAAGGAAAGAGAAACAAATGTTACCTTTGCAGACACAATAGTTACTTGAATGACATGTCATATCTATTTATTTATTTTTTAATGAAAGGAATCTTATTTACTTTTTCAAAATCATAAAATTTGAGGTAAAACACTTTACTTTCAAATTTGATACAAAATACAGAGCTATCTCATACCCCTGGGAAAATATGTATATTATACATATATTTCTATATAACACTATATCATATATATATATATATATATATATATATATGCCAAACAAGTTGTGTTTTTTTAAGACTTTTTAGAAATTGTAACGTCTAAAGACACTGCACAGATTAGCTAGTTTACAGTTGTGTACATATGGAGGAGTGTTGGACAAGGGATATTCCTTGTGGCTTAGAATATACTAGAAGAGGTACATTAGAAAAATACAAATATTTGATACGCACCATTTCCTCATCCTGCTGAAGTACAAAAGTAGCAACTTGCTGCGTGGATGTCTTATGGTTCTTCACACCAACAACAGTAGTGTTTACCACTTCATCTCCAAGATTGCGCTGATGGCGTTTCCTTTGCAGCCACTCAGTCACCTGCAGATGATAAAGTCATTTAACTTATCTACAGTTTACCTGGAGGAAACAGAGGTCAGGTATTAGGGTGTTACTTACTGTCATGTTCTGCACTACACCCGGTCGTTGCAGGTGCTTGAGAATGACCACAGCCTCCAGATAGTAGAGGATTGTCAGCTTCTCTTTTTCCTCAAGCTTCTGATCTGTTTTAGCTTTCTCAATGGCTTCAAGAAATCCAGGCTTTGCCACCGCCAGAAGCTTACGGTACTCCTCTGGGGGTTTAATGTCATCACTCAGCAAGTCGTACCTGTAAATAATACATACAAGAATGATTACACATGCAGCAGTTATAATATAATTGTACAATAATGTAGGACAGCCGAGGAGCTGTTGTAGGTACCTAGACACCCTGACTGTTGCAGTGCACAGTTTCTACCTAGAGCTTGTGTATCTTTTGAATAGTTATTTAAAAGCAATTTCCTTTACCCTTGTCGGAGAGGTCTATGAGGAACAAAACTATGTATACCTGAAGTAAAACTGTGCCTGCCCCTGAATCCGTGCTTGAGTGTTACCTTTTTGCCACGATCTCCTTTGAGACGGCTTTATTGATGGCCCCTTGGATGTCCTTTGAAGCCTTTCAATCTTTTATGAATCGGACAAACAGGTCCTTGTTTTGAAGCACCAGGTTGGTGGATGTGATCTGGTACTGAACAAACCTCTTCAAGCTCTTAAGATAGTTTGCAGCAGTCTGGTTCGTTAGTCCAGTTTCTCTAAGCTTATTAAAATACTGGATTGTTTTTTCAATGTCCAGTACAAAATCCAAGGAGACTTTTGTGCTGTCCATGTAGAACAAGTACCTTGCGACATTTTCCACCTCAGATTAAAAAGAGAGAAAAATGAGATTAAATACCATGCTGAAATAAAATGAAGCTGATATAAAGTACATTCCAATAACAGCAACCAATACTATGGGTTCTATATAGGAAAGTAATGTTGTATACAGTGTACGGGATATTAAGAGAAAAATGGTAATGTTTATATGTAGGCATGGAGCGCGAGTCTGTTGTATATAAAGGACCCATCACTGAACATTACTGACTATGCAACATATAAATGGCTGATGATTATGATAGGAAATACAAGATAATGTAATTGTTTATTACTACTAAAATTTGTACCTCCTGCTGGCAATTTGGTACATTCAAGGTATGTGTCAAGTGCTTTTGGAATCCTTTAAGGATGGGATGCTCCTTGCTGTGTTTGTCGTACAAACCAGCTTCAGACATCTTCTTCCTTAGTGGAACACTCCAGTTTGGTGCGTTATCACTGGAATTAAAGACAAACAAAACAAGTTATATTATCATTGCGTCCAAATATTGGTAACAAATGAAGCCCAATGATAGAGAGAGTGAGAAACGAAGGAACAAATGTATGATCCACTTTACTTACATTGCTTGATTTTCATTATGAATTTCATCATCATCTTCCCCATCTGTATCAACATTAACTGATGGACGTCTGTCCTTAATTTGGTTGTGTTTTTGCAGAGGCCTAAGGACACATTATGTAACAAATAAGAAATGAACAGGTTATATAAATAAATGGTGATGATGATGATAATACAAGGCCCTGACAATTCTGCAAATTATAAGAATGGGTGGGGGGGGGGGGTAGCATTGACAGGTGCAAGATATATTATCAGTTATCTTATAAATAGTAATACTATTAATTATTACATTGTTGCTTTAATGGAAACCTGAAGTTATGTGAAGCTATGGAAACAGATTGTAATTAGAAATAACCAATACAATCTTTACAGACCGTGCTGGGGTTGGTGAGGGTTTTCCTTTAACGTAAACTCCAGACTGCTCAAAAAACCTGACCAGCTCCTCCATGTGTGCCGCACTGAAGGTTCTGAATCTGTTGTCAGTATAGTTAACTATGCTGAGCTTTTCCAACATCTTCCTCATGTTGGAACGAGCTTCCTCTACCAAAATGGGGATGCTTGAAGGATCTGCCTTCTTCTGGCACACTCGTTGGAGATGGACTGATAAATTTGTGTCTAGTTTCTCACAGAACTTGCAGACCAGTGGAGTTCTGTGAGACCTGCCAAAAAAGCAAAATATTAGTTTTTCAAAGACGACATTATATACAATGTACTAAATAAATGATAGCTAGAATCTGGTTGCTATAAGCAACATCTCAAACTCAGTTTACTATCCCTATGTGTTTTGCCCCCAAAAAATATATGGCCTGCCAACTTTGGGGCCAAAAAAAAGCTCTTTGGGGGCCAAAACGCGTTTCGGGGTCGTCTCGTTCATCTGAGCATAATTTTTTTGTATGGAGGTATTTTTAAAGGTTCAAACCGGAAAATCCGTCTCAAAGGGTGGAAAATGATTTTCCCAAAGTCGGCCATCTTGAGGCTCAGAGCGACCGGCATGGTTTGCCCTGCGGTTTGACCGCGAAACAGGAGCGGGGGGCCAAGAACCATTTTAAAGCACCGTTCAGCTTGCGATTTCCACTGGTTTTTGCTGCGCGGTCACTCAAAAGCATAAAAGGCTAACGCTGGAAAACGCGTTTTGTCAAAAACAAAGTCGCTATTCATCTCCGGGATTGCAAAAAGCTTCATTCTGGCCTTTGTGCCGACGCGTCAGGACAAATATTACATTTCTTATGATTAATATTTCGTCAAGCGTGGTGCATATTTTTAAAAAAAGTCTGTGGTATCGATTAACAATTATGTCGCTGGAAGACTGACGACACAGCGATATAAGAGCAAGGGAAAAAAGTACATTTCAAACAATATTTAGTGGCCCAATTTATGCTTAAAAATTCTTCGCAGGGGACAAAGCCAAGGTGCTCACCTCATCTGGTACATCTGCTTTTTTCACAAAGCGAAAAATATACTTTATAACAAATTCCCTAGGAAAATTTGAGTAGGCATCTCGGTTTGACGGCGGACTGGTTAAGATAAAAAAAAATTTTTTAAAAAGCAAGCTTGGAAACGCGATAAACGCTGGTCTTAACAAATATAATTAATAAGAAAAGAAAAGTTCGCGACGCTTGAATATTGTTTTTTTCAAACTTCAAAACCAGATTCAGACAAGCTTTTGCGTCAGGCTTCCGATTGTACAAAAAATTTTCGTTTAGGCGCAAAAAGCGCCGATACTCAAGGATTACGCCAACAGTGATACCCTACTGGAGTGCATAAGACCACGAAGGCACCTCGTTCAGCAGGGCTGAACTCCGCAGTGCAAGGCCCTAGAAATGCCAAGGAGAATTCTTTGAACAGAGGAGGGTTGGGGCTACAAGATCTCTTTTGGGAACGTGGGCCCCTGGGGCCCCGGGATGGACAAGCATTTTTTTTAAAGGTTTTACATGATCACTGGATACCCTATATACCTGGATACCCTATATTCATCATCTCATATCTAAGGGACCCTTGGTCCCCTAGGCTATATAGAGGGGTCATAATTTAAAGGAGAGTCTCAGCTCTTTCAGGGTACCACTGGAATTGTAATAGACCCAGGAGAGCAAGAGATATCGACATTCATATCGTCCTATTACGTCTTAAGGCCTTACCGACAAAACTGCACATGCTAGAGGCATTTTCTTGCTGTTATGGGTCCAAGAGGATCCCAGACTCTGGCTTTGGCCTTAAACTTTAGCAGACAATCTCAGCTTTCAGAAGACATTGAAAGCTAATCAATAGCCCCTCCAGAATCGGAGAAATCGAGGTTTCAGCCCCCCACCCCTGCTTCCAGAAAGGTAGGCCTGAAAAGGGTGGATGGGGGAACATCATTCAGTTGGGCATAACTTTGCAGTGCAAGGCCGTAGAGAAGCGAGGAAGGACTCCTTGGAAAGAGGAGGGTGGGGGCTTCAAGTTCTCTATTAGGCACCTGGGCCTTTGGGGCCCTTGGAAGGGCCAGACTCACTTTAAGTTGTTGAAGGTTTTATGAGAGCTATTGCAAGGTGCTAGCGCCCTTGGCTCAATGCAGTGTCCTTCCTGGGGACCCACAATTATGAGACTGGTACAGTTGAACAGGGGGGACTCTGAAGTGTATGCGGTTTAAATTTGGCATCACTGACCCATTTGTAAGCGGAGAAACACCCCTTCAAAATTATCAATCACAGGCAGCATAAAGCCCCAGGAGGCTGATACCTGGATACCCTATATTCATCATTTCATATCTCAGGCCCCCTTAGTCCCCTAGGCTATATAGAGGGGTCATAATTTAAAGGAGAGTCCCAGCTCTTTCAGGGTACCACTGGAATTGTAATAAACCCAGGAGAGCAAGAGATATCGACATTCATATCGTCCTATTACGTCTTAAGGCCTTACCGACAAAACTGCACATGCTAGAGGCATTTTCTTGCTCTTATGGGTCCAAGAGTATCCCAGACTCTGGCTTTGGCCTTAAACTTTAGCAGACAATCCCATCTTTCAGGGAACATTGAAAGCTAATCAATAGCCCCTCCAGAATCGGAGAAATCGAGGTTTCAGCCCCCCACCCCTGCTTCCAGAAAGGTAGGCCTGAAAAGGGTGGATGGGGGAACATCATTCAGTTGGGCATAACTCTGCAGTGCAAGGCCGTAGAGAAGTGAGGTAGGACTCCTTGGAAAGAGGAGGGTGGGGGCTTCAAGTTCTCTATTAGGCACCTGGGCCTTTGGGGCCCTTGGAAGGGCCAGACTCACTTTAATTTGTTGAAGGTTTTATGACAGCTATTGCAAGGTGCTAGCGCCCTTGGCTCAATGCAATGCCCTTCCTGGGGACCCACAATTATGAGACTGGTACAGTTGAACAGGGGGGACTCTGAAGTGTATGCGGTTTAAATTCGGCATCACTGACCCATTTGTAAGCGGAGAAACACCCCTTGAATATTATCAATCACAGGCGGCATAAAGCCCCAGGAGGCTGATACCTGGATACCCTATATTCATCATCTCATATCTCAGGCCCCCTTAGTCCTCCAGGCTTTATAGAGGGGTCATAATTTAAAGGAGAGTCTCAGCTCTTTCAGGGTACCACTGGAATTGTAATAGACCCAGGAGAGCAAGAGATATCGACATTCATATCGTCCTATTACGTCTTAAGGCCTTACCGACAAAACTGCACATGCTAGAGGCATTTTCTTGCTGTTATGGGTCCAAGAGTATCCCAGACTCTGGCTTTGGCCTTAAACTTTAGCAGACAATCTCAGCTTTCAGGGGACATTGAAAGCTAATCAATAGCCCCTCCAGAATCGGAGAAATCGAGGTTTCAGCCACCCACCCCTGCTTCCAGAAAGGTAGGCCTGAAAAGGGTGAATGGGGGAACATCATTCAGTTGGGCATAACTTTGCAGTGCAAGGCCGTAGAGAAGTGAGGAAGGATTCCTTGGAAAGAGGAGGGTGGGGGCTTCAAGTTCTCTATTAGGCACCTGGCCCTTTGGGGCCCTTGGAAGGGCCAGACTCACTTTAGGTTGTTGAAGGTTTTATGAGAGCTATTGCAAGGTACTAGCGCCCTTGGCTCAATGCAGTGCCCTTCCTGGGGACCCACAATTATGAGACTGGTACAGTTGAACAGGGGGGACTCTGAAGTGTATGCGGTTGAAATTTGGCATCACTGACCCATTTGTAAGCGGAGAAACACCCCTTGAATATTATCAATCACAGGCGGCATAAAGCCCCAGGAGGCTTATACCTGGATACCCTATATTCATCATCTCATATCTCAGGCCCCCTTAGTCCCCTAGGCTATATAGAGGGGTCATAATTTAAAGGAGAGTCCCAGCTCTTTCAGGGTACCACTGGAATTGTAATAAACCCAGGAGAGCAAGAGATATCGACATTCATATCGTCCTATTACGTCTTAAGGCCTTACCGACAAAACTGCACATGCTAGAGGCATTTTCTTGCTCTTATGGGTCCAAGAGTATCCCAGACTCTGGCTTTGGCCTTAAACTTTAGCAGACAATCCCATCTTTCAGGGAACATTGAAAGCTAATCAATAGCCCCTCCAGAATCGGAGAAATCGAGGTTTCAGGCCCCCACCCCTGCTTCCAGAAAGGTAGGCCTGAAAAGGGTGGATGGGGGAACATCATTCAGTTGGGCATAACTCTGCAGTGCAAGGCCGTAGAGAAGTGAGGAAGGACTCCTTGGAAAGAGGAGGGTGGGGGCTTCAAGTTCTCTATTAGGCACCTGGGCCTTTGGGGCCCTTGGAAGGGCCAGACTCACTTTAATTTGTTGAAGGTTTTATGACAGCTATTGCAAGGTGCTAGCGCCCTTGGCTCAATGCAATGCCCTTCCTGGGGACCCACAATTATGAGACTGGTACAGTTGAACAGGGGGGACTCTGAAGTGTATGCGGTTTAAATTCGGCATCACTGACCCATTTGTAAGCGGAGAAACACCCCTTGAATATTATCAATCACAGGCGGCATAAAGCCCCAGGAGGCTTATACCTGGATACCCTATATTCATCATCTCATATCTCAGGCCCCCTTAGTCCTCCAGGCTTTATAGAGGGGTCATAATTTAAAGGAGAGTCTCAGCTCTTTCAGGGTACCACTGGAATTGTAATAGACCCAGGAGAGCAAGAGATATCGACATTCATATCGTCCTATTACGTCTTCAGGCCTTACCGACAAAACTGCACATGCTAGAGGCATTTTCTTGCTGTTATGGGTCCAAGAGTATCCCAGACTCTGGCTTTGGCCTTAAACTTTAGCAGACAATCTCAGCTTTCAGGGGACATTGAAAGCTAATCAATAGCCCCTCCAGAATCGGAGAAATCGAGGTTTCAGCCACCCACCCCTGCTTCCAGAAAGGTAGGCCTGAAAAGGGTGGATGGGGGAACATCATTCAGTTGGGCATAACTTTGCAGTGCAAGGCCGTAGAGAAGTGAGGAAGGATTCCTTGGAAAGAGGAGGGTGGGGGCTTCAAGTTCTCTATTAGGCACCTGGCCCTTTGGGGCCCTTAAGAAGGGCCAGACTCACTTTATGTTGTTGAAGGTTTTATGAGAGCTATTGCAAGGTACTAGCGCCCTTGGCTCAATGCAGTGCCCTTCCTGGGGACCCACAATTATGAGACTGGTACAGTTGAACAGGGGGGACTCTGAAGTGTATGCGGTTAAAATTTGGCATCACTGACCCATTTGTAAGCGGAAAAACACCCCTTCAAAATTATCAATCACAGGCGGCATAAAGCCCCAGGAGGCTTATACCTGGATACCCTATATTCATCATCTCATATGTCAGGCCCCCTTAGTCCCCTAGGCTATATAGAGGGGTCATAATTTAAAGGAGAGTCTCAGCTTTTCAGGGTACCACTGGAATTGTAATAGACCCAGGAGAGCAAGAGATATCGACATTCATATTGTCCTATTACGTCCTAAGGCCTTACCGACAAAACTGCACATGCTAGAGGCATTTTCTTGCTGTTATGGGTCCAAGAGTATCCCAGACTCTGGCTTTGGCCTTAAACTTTAGCAGACAATCCCATCTTTCAGGGAACATTGAAAGCTAATCAATAGCCCCTCCAGAATCGGAGAAATCGAGGTTTCAGCCCCCCACCCCTGCTTCCAGAAAGGTAGGCCTGAAAAGGGTGGATGGGGGAACATCATTCAGTTGGGCATAACTCTGCAGTGCAAGGCCGTAGAGAAGTGAGGAAGGACTCCTTGGAAAGAGGAGGGTGGGGGCTTCAAGTTCTCTATTAGGCACCTGGGCCTTTGGGGCCCTTGGAAGGGCCAGACTCACTTTAATTTGTTGAAGGTTTTATGACAGCTATTGCAAGGTGCTAGCGCCCTTGGCTCAATGCAATGCCCTTCCTGGGGACCCACAATTATGAGACTGGTACAGTTGAACAGGGGGGACTCTGAAGTGTATGCAGTTTAAATTCGGCATCACTGACCCATTTGTAAGCGGAGAAACACCCCTTGAATATTATCAATCACAGGCGGCATAAAGCCCCAGGAGGCTTATACCTGGATACCCTATATTCATCATCTCATATCTCAGGCCCCCTTAGTCCTCCAGGCTTTATAGAGGGGTCATAATTTAAAGGAGAGTCTCAGCTCTTTCAGGGTACCACTGGAATTGTAATAGACCCAGGAGAGCAAGAGATATCGACATTCATATCGTCCTATTCCGTCTTAAGGCCTTACCGACAAAACTGCACATGCTAGAGGCATTTTCTTGCTGTTATGGGTCCAAGAGTATCCCAGACTCTGGCTTTGGCCTTAAACTTTAGCAGACAATCTCAGCTTTCAGGGGACATTGAAAGCTAATCAATAGCCCCTCCAGAATCGGAGAAACCGAGGTTTCAGCCCCCCACCCCTGCTTCCAGAAAGGTAGGCCTGAAAAGGGTGGATGGGGGAACATCATTCAGTTGGGCATAACTTTGCAGTGCAAGGCCGTAGAGAAGCGAGGAAGGACTCCTTGGAAAGAGGAGGGTGGGGGCTTCAAGTTCTCTATTAGGCACCTGGGCCTTTGGGGCCCTTGGAAGGGCCAGACTCACTTTAAGTTGTTAAATGGTTTTATGAGAGCTATTGCAAGGTGCTAGCGCCCTTGGCTCAATGCAGTGTCCTTCCTGGGGACCCACAATTATGAGACTGGTACAGTTGAACAGGGGGGACTCTGAAGTTTATGCGGTTTAAATTTGACATCACTGACCCATTTGTAAGCGGAGAAACACCCCTTCAAAATTATCAATCACAGGCGGCATAAAGCCCCAGGAGGCTTATACCTGGATACCCTATATTCATCATCTCATATGTCAGGCCCCCTTAGTCCCCTAGGCTATATAGAGGGGTCATAATTTAAAGGAGAGTCTCAGCTTTTCAGGGTACCACTGGAATTGTAATAGACCCAGGAGAGCAAGAGATATCGACATTCATAATGTCCTATTACGTCCTAAGGCCTTACCGACAAAACTGCACATGCTAGAGGCATTTTCTTGCTCTTATGGGTCCAAGAGTATCCCAGACTCTGGCTTTGGCCTTAACCTTTAGCAGATAATCTCAGCTTTCAGGGGACATTGAAAGCTAATCAATAGCCCCTCTAGAATCGGAGAAATGGAGGTTTCAGCCCTCCCACCCCTGCTTCCAGAAAGGTAGGCCTGAAAAGGGTGGATGGGGAAACATCATTCAGTTGGGCATAACTCTGCAGTGCAAGGCCGTAGAGAAGCGAGGAAGGACTCCTTGGAAAGAGGAGGGTGGGGGCTTCAAGTTCTCTATTAGGCACCTGGGCCTTTGGGGCCCTTGGAAGGGCCAGACTCACTTTAAGTTGTTGAAGGTTTTATGAGAGCTATTGCAAGGTGCTAGCGCCCTTGGCTCAATGCAGTGTCCTTCCTGGGGACCCACAATTATGAGACTGGTACAGTTGAACAGGGGGGACTCTGAAGTGTATGCGGTTTAAATTTGGCATCACTGACCCATTTGTAAGCGGAGAAACACCCCTTCAAAATTATCAATCACAGGCGGCATAAAGCCCCAGGAGGCTGATACCTGGATACCCTATATTCATCATTTCATATCTCAGGCCCCCTTAGTCCCCTAGGCTATATAGAGGGGTCATAATTTAAAGGAGAGTCCCAGCTCTTTCAGGGTGCCACTGGAATTGTAATAAACCCAGGAGAGCAAGAGATATCGACATTCATATCGTCCTATTACGTCTTAAGGCCTTACCGACAAAACTGCACATGCTAGAGGCATTTTCTTGCTCTTATGGGTCCAAGAGTATCCCAGACTCTGGCTTTGACCTTAAACTTTAGCAGACAATCCCATCTTTCAGGGAACATTGAAAGCTAATCAATAGCCCCTCCAGAATCGGAGAAATCGAGGTTTCAGCCCCCCACCCCTGCTTCCAGAAAGGTAGGCCTGAAAAGGGTGGATGGGGGAACATCATTCAGTTGGGCATAACTCTGCAGTGCAAGGCCGTAGAGAAGTGAGGAAGGACTCCTTGGAAAGAGGAGGGTGGGGGCTTCAAGTTCTCTATTAGGCACCTGGGCCTTTGGGGCCCTTGGAAGGGCCAGACTCACTTTAAGTTGTTGAAGGTTTTATGAGAGCTATTGCAAGGTGCTAGCGCCCTTGGCTCAATGCAGTGTCCTTCCTGGGGACCCACAATTATGAGACTGGTACAGTTGAACAGGGGGGACTCTGAAGTGTATGCGGTTTAAATTTGGCATCACTGACCCATTTGTAAGCGGAGAAACACCCCTTCAAAATTATCAATCACAGGCGGCATAAAGCCCCAGGAGGCTGATACCTGGATACCCTATATTCATCATTTCATATCTCAGGCCCCCTTAGTCCCCTAGGCTATATAGAGGGGTCATAATTTAAAGGAGAGTCCCAGCTCTTTCAGGGTACCACTGGAATTGTAATAAACCCAGGAGAGCAAGAGATATCGACATTCATATCGTCCTATTACGTCTTAAGGCCTTACCGACAAAACTGCACATGCTAGAGGCATTTTCTTGCTCTTATGGGTCCAAGAGTATCCCAGACTCTGGCTTTGGCCTTAAACTTTAGCAGACAATCCCATCTTTCAGGGAACATTGAAAGCTAATCAATAGCCCCTCCAGAATCGGAGAAATCGAGGTTTCAGCCCCCCACCCCTGCTTCCAGAAAGGTAGGCCTGAAAAGGGTGGATGGGGGAACATCATTCAGTTGGGCATAACTCTGCAGTGCAAGGCCGTAGAGAAGTGAGGAAGGACTCCTTGGAAAGAGGAGGGTGGGGGCTTCAAGTTCTCTATTAGGCACCTGGGCCTTTGGGGCCCTTGGAAGGGCCAGACTCACTTTAATTTGTTGAAGGTTTTATGACAGCTATTGCAAGGTGCTAGCGCCCTTGGCTCAATGCAATGCCCTTCCTGGGGACCCACAATTATGAGACTGGTACAGTTGAACAGGGGGGACTCTGAAGTGTATGCGGTTTAAATTCGGCATCACTGACCCATTTGTAAGCGGAGAAACACCCCTTGAATATTATCAATCACAGGCGGCATAAAGCCCCAGGAGGCTTATACCTGGATACCCTATATTCATCATCTCATATCTCAGGCCCCCTTAGTCCTCCAGGCTTTATAGAGGGGTCATAATTTAAAGGAGAGTCTCAGCTCTTTCAGGGTACCACTGGAATTGTAATAGACCCAGGAGAGCAAGAGATATCGACATTCATATCGTCCTATTACGTCTTAAGGCCTTACCGACAAAACTGCACATGCTAGAGGCATTTTCTTGCTGTTATGGGTCCAATAGTATCCCAGACTCTGGCTTTGGCCTTAAACTTTAGCAGACAATCCCATCTTTCAGGGAACATTGAAAGCTAATCAATAGCCCCTCCAGAATCGGAGAAATCGAGGTTTCAGCCCCCCACCCCTGCTTCCAGAAAGGTAGGCCTGAAAAGGGTGGATGGGGGAACATCATTCAGTTGGGCATAACTCTGCAGTGCAAGGCCGTAGAGAAGTGAGGAAGGACTCCTTGGAAAGAGGAGGGTGGGGGCTTCAAGTTCTCTATTAGGCACCTGGGCCTTTGGGGCCCTTGGAAGGGCCAGACTCACTTTAATTTGTTGAAGGTTTTATGACAGCTATTGCAAGGTGCTAGCGCCCTTGGCTCAATGCAATGCCCTTCCTGGGGACCCACAATTATGAGACTGGTACAGTTGAACAGGGGGGACTCTGAAGTGTATGCGGTTTAAATTTGGCATCACTGACCCATTTGTAAGCGGAGAAACACCCCTTCAAAATTATCAATCACAGGCGGCATAAAGCCCCAGGAGGCTGATACCTGGATACCCTATATTCATCATTTCATATCTCAGGCCCCCTTAGTCCCCTAGGCTATATAGAGGGGTCATAATTTAAAGGAGAGTCCCAGCTCTTTCAGGGTACCACTGGAATTGTAATAAACCCAGGAGAGCAAGAGATATCGACATTCATATCGTCCTATTACGTCTTAAGGCCTTACCGACAAAACTGCACATGCTAGAGGCATTTTCTTGCTCTTATGGGTCCAAGAGTATCCCAGACTCTGGCTTTGGCCTTAAACTTTAGCAGACAATCCCATCTTTCAGGGAACATTGAAAGCTAATCAATAGCCCCTCCAGAATCGGAGAAATCGAGGTTTCAGCCCCCCACCCCTGCTTCCAGAAAAGTAGGCCTGAAAAGGGTGGATGGGGGAACATCATTCAGTTGGGCATAACTCTGCAGTGCAAGGCCGTAGAGAAGTGAGGAAGGACTCCTTGGAAAGAGGAGGGTGGGGGCTTCAAGTTCTCTATTAGGCACCTGGGCCTTTGGGGCCCTTGGAAGGGCCAGACTCACTTTAATTTGTTGAAGGTTTTATGACAGCTATTGCAAGGTGCTAGCGCCCTTGGCTCAATGCAATGCCCTTCCTGGGGACCCACAATTATGAGACTGGTACAGTTGAACAGGGGGGACTCTGAAGTGTATGCGGTTTAAATTCGGCATCACTGACCCATTTGTAAGCGGAGAAACACCCCTTGAATATTATCAATCACAGGCGGCATAAAGCCCCAGGAGGCTTATACCTGGATACCCTATATTCATCATCTCATATCTCAGGCCCCCTTAGTCCTCCAGGCTTTATAGAGGGGTCATAATTTAAAGGAGAGTCTCAGCTCTTTCAGGGTACCACTGGAATTGTAATAGACCCAGGAGAGCAAGAGATATCGACATTCATATTGTCCTATTACGTCCTAAGGCCTTACCGACAAAACTGAACATGCTAGAGGCATTTTCTTGCTGTTATGGGTCCAAGAGTATCCCAGACTCTGGCTTTGGCCTTAACCTTTAGCAGATAATCTCAGCTTTCAGGGGACATTGAAAGCTAATCAATAGCCCCTCCAGAATCGGAGAAATCGAGGTTTCAGCCACCCACCCCTGCTTCCAGAAAGGTAGGCCTGAAAAGGGTGGATGGGGGAACATCATTCAGTTGGGCATAACTTTGCAGTGCAAGGCCGTAGAGAAGTGAGGAAGGACTCCTTGGAAAGAGGAGGGTGGGGGCTTCAAGTTCTCTATTAGGCACCTGGGCCTTTGGGGCCCTTGGAAGGGCCAGACTCACTTTAGGTTGTTGAAGGTTTTATGAGAGCTATTGCAAGGTACTAGCGCCCTTGGCTCAATGCAGTGCCCTTCCTGGGGACCCACAATTATGAGACTGGTACAGTTGAACAGGGGGGACTCTGAAGTGTATGCGGTTTAAATTTGGCATCACTGACCCATTTGTAAGCGGAGAAACACCCCTTCAAAATTATCAATCACAGGCGGCATAAAGCCCCAGGAGGCTGATACCTGGATACCCTATATTCATCATTTCATATCTCAGGCCCCCTTAGTCCCCTAGGCTATATAGAGGGGTCATAATTTAAAGGAGAGTCCCAGCTCTTTCAGGGTACCACTGGAATTGTAATAAACCCAGGAGAGCAAGAGATATCGACATTCATATCGTCCTATTACGTCTTAAGGCCTTACCGACAAAACTGCACATGCTAGAGGCATTTTCTTGCTCTTATGGGTCCAAGAGTATCCCAGACTCTGGCTTTGGCCTTAAACTTTAGCAGACAATCCCATCTTTCAGGGAACATTGAAAGCTAATCAATAGCCCCTCCAGAATCGGAGAAATCGAGGTTTCAGCCCCCCACCCCTGCTTCCAGAAAGGTAGGCCTGAAAAGGGTGGATGGGGGAACATCATTCAGTTGGGCATAACTCTGCAGTGCAAGGCCGTAGAGAAGTGAGGAAGGACTCCTTGGAAAGAGGAGGGTGGGGGCTTCAAGTTCTCTATTAGGCACCTGGGCCTTTGGGGCCCTTGGAAGGGCCAGACTCACTTTAATTTGTTGAAGGTTTTATGACAGCTATTGCAAGGTGCTAGCGCCCTTGGCTCAATGCAATGCCCTTCCTGGGGACCCACAATTATGAGACTGGTACAGTTGAACAGGGGGGACTCTGAAGTGTATGCGGTTTAAATTTGGCATCACTGACCCATTTGTAAGCGGAGAAACACCCCTTCAAAATTATCAATCACAGGCGGCATAAAGCCCCAGGAGGCTGATACCTGGATACCCTATATTCATCATTTCATATCTCAGGCCCCCTTAGTCCCCTAGGCTATATAGAGGGGTCATAATTTAAAGGAGAGTCCCAGCTCTTTCAGGGTGCCACTGGAATTGTAATAAACCCAGGAGAGCAAGAGATATCGACATTCATATCGTCCTATTACGTCTTAAGGCCTTACCGACAAAACTGCACATGCTAGAGGCATTTTCTTGCTCTTATGGGTCCAAGAGTATCCCAGACTCTGGCTTTGACCTTAAACTTTAGCAGACAATCCCATCTTTCAGGGAACATTGAAAGCTAATCAATAGCCCCTCCAGAATCGGAGAAATCGAGGTTTCAGCCCCCCACCCCTGCTTCCAGAAAGGTAGGCCTGAAAAGGGTGGATGGGGGAACATCATTCAGTTGGGCATAACTCTGCAGTGCAAGGCCGTAGAGAAGTGAGGAAGGACTCCTTGGAAAGAGGAGGGTGGGGGCTTCAAGTTCTCTATTAGGCACCTGGGCCTTTGGGGCCCTTGGAAGGGCCAGACTCACTTTAAGTTGTTGAAGGTTTTATGAGAGCTATTGCAAGGTGCTAGCGCCCTTGGCTCAATGCAGTGTCCTTCCTGGGGACCCACAATTATGAGACTGGTACAGTTGAACAGGGGGGACTCTGAAGTGTATGCGGTTTAAATTTGGCATCACTGACCCATTTGTAAGCGGAGAAACACCCCTTCAAAATTATCAATCACAGGCGGCATAAAGCCCCAGGAGGCTGATACCTGGATACCCTATATTCATCATTTCATATCTCAGGCCCCCTTAGTCCCCTAGGCTATATAGAGGGGTCATAATTTAAAGGAGAGTCCCAGCTCTTTCAGGGTACCACTGGAATTGTAATAAACCCAGGAGAGCAAGAGATATCGACATTCATATCGTCCTATTACGTCTTAAGGCCTTACCGACAAAACTGCACATGCTAGAGGCATTTTCTTGCTCTTATGGGTCCAAGAGTATCCCAGACTCTGGCTTTGGCCTTAAACTTTAGCAGACAATCCCATCTTTCAGGGAACATTGAAAGCTAATCAATAGCCCCTCCAGAATCGGAGAAATCGAGGTTTCAGCCCCCCACCCCTGCTTCCAGAAAGGTAGGCCTGAAAAGGGTGGATGGGGGAACATCATTCAGTTGGGCATAACTCTGCAGTGCAAGGCCGTAGAGAAGTGAGGAAGGACTCCTTGGAAAGAGGAGGGTGGGGGCTTCAAGTTCTCTATTAGGCACCTGGGCCTTTGGGGCCCTTGGAAGGGCCAGACTCACTTTAATTTGTTGAAGGTTTTATGACAGCTATTGCAAGGTGCTAGCGCCCTTGGCTCAATGCAATGCCCTTCCTGGGGACCCACAATTATGAGACTGGTACAGTTGAACAGGGGGGACTCTGAAGTGTATGCGGTTTAAATTCGGCATCACTGACCCATTTGTAAGCGGAGAAACACCCCTTGAATATTATCAATCACAGGCGGCATAAAGCCCCAGGAGGCTTATACCTGGATACCCTATATTCATCATCTCATATCTCAGGCCCCCTTAGTCCTCCAGGCTTTATAGAGGGGTCATAATTTAAAGGAGAGTCTCAGCTCTTTCAGGGTACCACTGGAATTGTAATAGACCCAGGAGAGCAAGAGATATCGACATTCATATCGTCCTATTACGTCTTAAGGCCTTACCGACAAAACTGCACATGCTAGAGGCATTTTCTTGCTGTTATGGGTCCAATAGTATCCCAGACTCTGGCTTTGGCCTTAAACTTTAGCAGACAATCCCATCTTTCAGGGAACATTGAAAGCTAATCAATAGCCCCTCCAGAATCGGAGAAATCGAGGTTTCAGCCCCCCACCCCTGCTTCCAGAAAGGTAGGCCTGAAAAGGGTGGATGGGGGAACATCATTCAGTTGGGCATAACTCTGCAGTGCAAGGCCGTAGAGAAGTGAGGAAGGACTCCTTGGAAAGAGGAGGGTGGGGGCTTCAAGTTCTCTATTAGGCACCTGGGCCTTTGGGGCCCTTGGAAGGGCCAGACTCACTTTAATTTGTTGAAGGTTTTATGACAGCTATTGCAAGGTGCTAGCGCCCTTGGCTCAATGCAATGCCCTTCCTGGGGACCCACAATTATGAGACTGGTACAGTTGAACAGGGGGGACTCTGAAGTGTATGCGGTTTAAATTCGGCATCACTGACCCATTTGTAAGCGGAGAAACACCCCTTGAATATTATCAATCACAGGCGGCATAAAGCCCCAGGAGGCTTATACCTGGATACCCTATATTCATCATCTCATATCTCAGGCCCCCTTAGTCCTCCAGGCTTTATAGAGGGGTCATAATTTAAAGGAGAGTCTCAGCTCTTTCAGGGTACCACTGGAATTGTAATAGACCCAGGAGAGCAAGAGATATCGACATTCATATCGTCCTATTACGTCTTAAGGCCTTACCGACAAAACTGCACATGCTAGAGGCATTTTCTTGCTGTTATGGGTCCAATAGTATCCCAGACTCTGGCTTTGGCCTTAAACTTTAGCAGACAATCCCATCTTTCAGGGAACATTGAAAGCTAATCAATAGCCCCTCCAGAATCGGAGAAATCGAGGTTTCAGCCCCCCACCCCTGCTTCCAGAAAGGTAGGCCTGAAAAGGGTGGATGGGGGAACATCATTCAGTTGGGCATAACTCTGCAGTGCAAGGCCGTAGAGAAGTGAGGAAGGACTCCTTGGAAAGAGGAGGGTGGGGGCTTCAAGTTCTCTATTAGGCACCTGGGCCTTTGGGGCCCTTGGAAGGGCCAGACTCACTTTAATTTGTTGAAGGTTTTATGACAGCTATTGCAAGGTGCTAGCGCCCTTGGCTCAATGCAATGCCCTTCCTGGGGACCCACAATTATGAGACTGGTACAGTTGAACAGGGGGGACTCTGAAGTGTATGCGGTTTAAATTTGGCATCACTGACCCATTTGTAAGCGGAGAAACACCCCTTCAAAATTATCAATCACAGGCGGCATAAAGCCCCAGGAGGCTGATACCTGGATACCCTATATTCATCATTTCATATCTCAGGCCCCCTTAGTCCCCTAGGCTATATAGAGGGGTCATAATTTAAAGGAGAGTCCCAGCTCTTTCAGGGTACCACTGGAATTGTAATAAACCCAGGAGAGCAAGAGATATCGACATTCATATCGTCCTATTACGTCTTAAGGCCTTACCGACAAAACTGCACATGCTAGAGGCATTTTCTTGCTCTTATGGGTCCAAGAGTATCCCAGACTCTGGCTTTGGCCTTAAACTTTAGCAGACAATCCCATCTTTCAGGGAACATTGAAAGCTAATCAATAGCCCCTCCAGAATCGGAGAAATCGAGGTTTCAGCCCCCCACCCCTGCTTCCAGAAAGGTAGGCCTGAAAAGGGTGGATGGGGGAACATCATTCAGTTGGGCATAACTCTGCAGTGCAAGGCCGTAGAGAAGTGAGGAAGGACTCCTTGGAAAGAGGAGGGTGGGGGCTTCAAGTTCTCTATTAGGCACCTGGGCCTTTGGGGCCCTTGGAAGGGCCAGACTCACTTTAATTTGTTGAAGGTTTTATGACAGCTATTGCAAGGTGCTAGCGCCCTTGGCTCAATGCAATGCCCTTCCTGGGGACCCACAATTATGAGACTGGTACAGTTGAACAGGGGGGACTCTGAAGTGTATGCGGTTTAAATTCGGCATCACTGACCCATTTGTAAGCGGAGAAACACCCCTTGAATATTATCAATCACAGGCGGCATAAAGCCCCAGGAGGCTTATACCTGGATACCCTATATTCATCATCTCATATCTCAGGCCCCCTTAGTCCTCCAGGCTTTATAGAGGGGTCATAATTTAAAGGAGAGTCTCAGCTCTTTCAGGGTACCACTGGAATTGTAATAGACCCAGGAGAGCAAGAGATATCGACATTCATATTGTCCTATTACGTCCTAAGGCCTTACCGACAAAACTGAACATGCTAGAGGCATTTTCTTGCTGTTATGGGTCCAAGAGTATCCCAGACTCTGGCTTTGGCCTTAACCTTTAGCAGATAATCTCAGCTTTCAGGGGACATTGAAAGCTAATCAATAGCCCCTCCAGAATCGGAGAAATCGAGGTTTCAGCCACCCACCCCTGCTTCCAGAAAGGTAGGCCTGAAAAGGGTGGATGGGGGAACATCATTCAGTTGGGCATAACTTTGCAGTGCAAGGCCGTAGAGAAGTGAGGAAGGACTCCTTGGAAAGAGGAGGGTGGGGGCTTCAAGTTCTCTATTAGGCACCTGGGCCTTTGGGGCCCTTGGAAGGGCCAGACTCACTTTAGGTTGTTGAAGGTTTTATGAGAGCTATTGCAAGGTACTAGCGCCCTTGGCTCAATGCAGTGCCCTTCCTGGGGACCCACAATTATGAGACTGGTACAGTTGAACAGGGGGGACTCTGAAGTGTTTGCGGTTTAAATTTGGCATCACTGACCCATTTGTAAGCGGAGAAACACCCCTTCAAAATTATCAATCACAGGCGGCATAAAGCCCCAGGAGGCTGATACCTGGATACCCTATATTCATCATTTCATATCTCAGGCCCCCTTAGTCCCCTAGGCTATATAGAGGGGTCATAATTTAAAGGAGAGTCCCAGCTCTTTCAGGGTACCACTGGAATTGTAATAAACCCAGGAGAGCAAGAGATATCGACATTCATATCGTCCTATTACGTCTTAAGGCCTTACCGACAAAACTGCACATGCTAGAGGCATTTTCTTGCTCTTATGGGTCCAAGAGTATCCCAGACTCTGGCTTTGGCCTTAAACTTTAGCAGACAATCCCATCTTTCAGGGAACATTGAAAGCTAATCAATAGCCCCTCCAGAATCGGAGAAATCGAGGTTTCAGCCCCCCACCCCTGCTTCCAGAAAGGTAGGCCTGAAAAGGGTGGATGGGGGAACATCATTCAGTTGGGCATAACTCTGCAGTGCAAGGCCGTAGAGAAGTGAGGAAGGACTCCTTGGAAAGAGGAGGGTGGGGGCTTCAAGTTCTCTATTAGGCACCTGGGCCTTTGGGGCCCTTGGAAGGGCCAGACTCACTTTAATTTGTTGAAGGTTTTATGACAGCTATTGCAAGGTGCTAGCGCCCTTGGCTCAATGCAATGCCCTTCCTGGGGACCCACAATTATGAGACTGGTACAGTTGAACAGGGGGGACTCTGAAGTGTATGCGGTTTAAATTTGGCATCACTGACCCATTTGTAAGCGGAGAAACACCCCTTCAAAATTATCAATCACAGGCGGCATAAAGCCCCTAGAGGCTGATACCTGGATACCCTATATTCATCATTTCATATCTCAGGCCCCCTTAGTCCCCTAGGCTATATAGAGGGGTCATAATTTAAAGGAGAGTCCCAGCTCTTTCAGGGTGCCACTGGAATTGTAATAAACCCAGGAGAGCAAGAGATATCGACATTCATATCGTCCTATTACGTCTTAAGGCCTTACCGACAAAACTGCACATGCTAGAGGCATTTTCTTGCTCTTATGGGTCCAAGAGTATCCCAGACTCTGGCTTTGACCTTAAACTTTAGCAGACAATCCCATCTTTCAGGGAACATTGAAAGCTAATCAATAGCCCCTCCAGAATCGGAGAAATCGAGGTTTCAGCCCCCCACCCCTGCTTCCAGAAAGGTAGGCCTGAAAAGGGTGGATGGGGGAACATCATTCAGTTGGGCATAACTCTGCAGTGCAAGGCCGTAGAGAAGTGAGGAAGGACTCCTTGGAAAGAGGAGGGTGGGGGCTTCAAGTTCTCTATTAGGCACCTGGGCCTTTGGGGCCCTTGGAAGGGCCAGACTCACTTTAAGTTGTTGAAGGTTTTATGAGAGCTATTGCAAGGTGCTAGCGCCCTTGGCTCAATGCAGTGTCCTTCCTGGGGACCCACAATTATGAGACTGGTACAGTTGAACAGGGGGGACTCTGAAGTGTATGCGGTTTAAATTTGGCATCACTGACCCATTTGTAAGCGGAGAAACACCCCTTCAAAATTATCAATCACAGGCGGCATAAAGCCCCAGGAGGCTGATACCTGGATACCCTATATTCATCATCTCATATCTCAGGCCCCCTTAGTCCTCCAGGCTTTATAGAGGGGTCATAATTTAAAGGAGAGTCTCAGCTCTTTCAGGGTACCACTGGAATTGTAATAGACCCAGGAGAGCAAGAGATATCGACATTCATATCGTCCTATTACGTCTTCAGGCCTTACCGACAAAACTGCACATGCTAGAGGCATTTTCTTGCTGTTATGGGTCCAAGAGTATCCCAGACTCTGGCTTTGGCCTTAAACTTTAGCAGACAATCTCAGCTTTCAGGGGACATTGAAAGCTAATCAATAGCCCCTCCAGAATCGGAGAAATCGAGGTTTCAGCCACCCACCCCTGCTTCCAGAAAGGTAGGCCTGAAAAGGGTGGATGGGGGAACATCATTCAGTTGGGCATAACTTTGCAGTGCAAGGCCGTAGAGAAGTGAGGAAGGATTCCTTGGAAAGAGGAGGGTGGGGGCTTCAAGTTCTCTATTAGGCACCTGGCCCTTTGGGGCCCTTAAGAAGGGCCAGACTCACTTTATGTTGTTGAAGGTTTTATGAGAGCTATTGCAAGGTACTAGCGCCCTTGGCTCAATGCAGTGCCCTTCCTGGGGACCCACAATTATGAGACTGGTACAGTTGAACAGGGGGGACTCTGAAGTGTATGCGGTTAAAATTTGGCATCACTGACCCATTTGTAAGCGGAAAAACACCCCTTCAAAATTATCAATCACAGGCGGCATAAAGCCCCAGGAGGCTTATACCTGGATACCCTATATTCATCATCTCATATGTCAGGCCCCCTTAGTCCCCTAGGCTATATAGAGGGGTCATAATTTAAAGGAGAGTCTCAGCTTTTCAGGGTACCACTGGAATTGTAATAGACCCAGGAGAGCAAGAGATATCGACATTCATATTGTCCTATTACGTCCTAAGGCCTTACCGACAAAACTGCACATGCTAGAGGCATTTTCTTGCTGTTATGGGTCCAAGAGTATCCCAGACTCTGGCTTTGGCCTTAAACTTTAGCAGACAATCCCATCTTTCAGGGAACATTGAAAGCTAATCAATAGCCCCTCCAGAATCGGAGAAATCGAGGTTTCAGCCCCCCACCCCTGCTTCCAGAAAGGTAGGCCTGAAAAGGGTGGATGGGGGAACATCATTCAGTTGGGCATAACTCTGCAGTGCAAGGCCGTAGAGAAGTGAGGAAGGACTCCTTGGAAAGAGGAGGGTGGGGGCTTCAAGTTCTCTATTAGGCACCTGGGCCTTTGGGGCCCTTGGAAGGGCCAGACTCACTTTAATTTGTTGAAGGTTTTATGACAGCTATTGCAAGGTGCTAGCGCCCTTGGCTCAATGCAATGCCCTTCCTGGGGACCCACAATTATGAGACTGGTACAGTTGAACAGGGGGGACTCTGAAGTGTATGCAGTTTAAATTCGGCATCACTGACCCATTTGTAAGCGGAGAAACACCCCTTGAATATTATCAATCACAGGCGGCATAAAGCCCCAGGAGGCTTATACCTGGATACCCTATATTCATCATCTCATATCTCAGGCCCCCTTAGTCCTCCAGGCTTTATAGAGGGGTCATAATTTAAAGGAGAGTCTCAGCTCTTTCAGGGTACCACTGGAATTGTAATAGACCCAGGAGAGCAAGAGATATCGACATTCATATCGTCCTATTCCGTCTTAAGGCCTTACCGACAAAACTGCACATGCTAGAGGCATTTTCTTGCTGTTATGGGTCCAAGAGTATCCCAGACTCTGGCTTTGGCCTTAAACTTTAGCAGACAATCTCAGCTTTCAGGGGACATTGAAAGCTAATCAATAGCCCCTCCAGAATCGGAGAAACCGAGGTTTCAGCCCCCCACCCCTGCTTCCAGAAAGGTAGGCCTGAAAAGGGTGGATGGGGGAACATCATTCAGTTGGGCATAACTTTGCAGTGCAAGGCCGTAGAGAAGCGAGGAAGGACTCCTTGGAAAGAGGAGGGTGGGGGCTTCAAGTTCTCTATTAGGCACCTGGGCCTTTGGGGCCCTTGGAAGGGCCAGACTCACTTTAAGTTGTTAAATGGTTTTATGAGAGCTATTGCAAGGTGCTAGCGCCCTTGGCTCAATGCAGTGTCCTTCCTGGGGACCCACAATTATGAGACTGGTACAGTTGAACAGGGGGGACTCTGAAGTTTATGCGGTTTAAATTTGACATCACTGACCCATTTGTAAGCGGAGAAACACCCCTTCAAAATTATCAATCACAGGCGGCATAAAGCCCCAGGAGGCTTATACCTGGATACCCTATATTCATCATCTCATATGTCAGGCCCCCTTAGTCCCCTAGGCTATATAGAGGGGTCATAATTTAAAGGAGAGTCTCAGCTTTTCAGGGTACCACTGGAATTGTAATAGACCCAGGAGAGCAAGAGATATCGACATTCATAATGTCCTATTACGTCCTAAGGCCTTACCGACAAAACTGCACATGCTAGAGGCATTTTCTTGCTCTTATGGGTCCAAGAGTATCCCAGACTCTGGCTTTGGCCTTAACCTTTAGCAGATAATCTCAGCTTTCAGGGGACATTGAAAGCTAATCAATAGCCCCTCTAGAATCGGAGAAATGGAGGTTTCAGCCCTCCCACCCCTGCTTCCAGAAAGGTAGGCCTGAAAAGGGTGGATGGGGAAACATCATTCAGTTGGGCATAACTCTGCAGTGCAAGGCCGTAGAGAAGCGAGGAAGGACTCCTTGGAAAGAGGAGGGTGGGGGCTTCAAGTTCTCTATTAGGCACCTGGGCCTTTGGGGCCCTTGGAAGGGCCAGACTCACTTTAAGTTGTTGAAGGTTTTATGAGAGCTATTGCAAGGTGCTAGCGCCCTTGGCTCAATGCAGTGTCCTTCCTGGGGACCCACAATTATGAGACTGGTACAGTTGAACAGGGGGGACTCTGAAGTGTATGCGGTTTAAATTTGGCATCACTGACCCATTTGTAAGCGGAGAAACACCCCTTCAAAATTATCAATCACAGGCGGCATAAAGCCCCAGGAGGCTGATACCTGGATACCCTATATTCATCATTTCATATCTCAGGCCCCCTTAGTCCCCTAGGCTATATAGAGGGGTCATAATTTAAAGGAGAGTCCCAGCTCTTTCAGGGTGCCACTGGAATTGTAATAAACCCAGGAGAGCAAGAGATATCGACATTCATATCGTCCTATTACGTCTTAAGGCCTTACCGACAAAACTGCACATGCTAGAGGCATTTTCTTGCTCTTATGGGTCCAAGAGTATCCCAGACTCTGGCTTTGACCTTAAACTTTAGCAGACAATCCCATCTTTCAGGGAACATTGAAAGCTAATCAATAGCCCCTCCAGAATCGGAGAAATCGAGGTTTCAGCCCCCCACCCCTGCTTCCAGAAAGGTAGGCCTGAAAAGGGTGGATGGGGGAACATCATTCAGTTGGGCATAACTCTGCAGTGCAAGGCCGTAGAGAAGTGAGGAAGGACTCCTTGGAAAGAGGAGGGTGGGGGCTTCAAGTTCTCTATTAGGCACCTGGGCCTTTGGGGCCCTTGGAAGGGCCAGACTCACTTTAAGTTGTTGAAGGTTTTATGAGAGCTATTGCAAGGTGCTAGCGCCCTTGGCTCAATGCAGTGTCCTTCCTGGGGACCCACAATTATGAGACTGGTACAGTTGAACAGGGGGGACTCTGAAGTGTATGCGGTTTAAATTTGGCATCACTGACCCATTTGTAAGCGGAGAAACACCCCTTCAAAATTATCAATCACAGGCGGCATAAAGCCCCAGGAGGCTGATACCTGGATACCCTATATTCATCATTTCATATCTCAGGCCCCCTTAGTCCCCTAGGCTATATAGAGGGGTCATAATTTAAAGGAGAGTCCCAGCTCTTTCAGGGTACCACTGGAATTGTAATAAACCCAGGAGAGCAAGAGATATCGACATTCATATCGTCCTATTACGTCTTAAGGCCTTACCGACAAAACTGCACATGCTAGAGGCATTTTCTTGCTCTTATGGGTCCAAGAGTATCCCAGACTCTGGCTTTGGCCTTAAACTTTAGCAGACAATCCCATCTTTCAGGGAACATTGAAAGCTAATCAATAGCCCCTCCAGAATCGGAGAAATCGAGGTTTCAGCCCCCCACCCCTGCTTCCAGAAAGGTAGGCCTGAAAAGGGTGGATGGGGGAACATCATTCAGTTGGGCATAACTCTGCAGTGCAAGGCCGTAGAGAAGTGAGGAAGGACTCCTTGGAAAGAGGAGGGTGGGGGCTTCAAGTTCTCTATTAGGCACCTGGGCCTTTGGGGCCCTTGGAAGGGCCAGACTCACTTTAATTTGTTGAAGGTTTTATGACAGCTATTGCAAGGTGCTAGCGCCCTTGGCTCAATGCAATGCCCTTCCTGGGGACCCACAATTATGAGACTGGTACAGTTGAACAGGGGGGACTCTGAAGTGTATGCGGTTTAAATTCGGCATCACTGACCCATTTGTAAGCGGAGAAACACCCCTTGAATATTATCAATCACAGGCGGCATAAAGCCCCAGGAGGCTTATACCTGGATACCCTATATTCATCATCTCATATCTCAGGCCCCCTTAGTCCTCCAGGCTTTATAGAGGGGTCATAATTTAAAGGAGAGTCTCAGCTCTTTCAGGGTACCACTGGAATTGTAATAGACCCAGGAGAGCAAGAGATATCGACATTCATATCGTCCTATTACGTCTTAAGGCCTTACCGACAAAACTGCACATGCTAGAGGCATTTTCTTGCTGTTATGGGTCCAATAGTATCCCAGACTCTGGCTTTGGCCTTAAACTTTAGCAGACAATCCCATCTTTCAGGGAACATTGAAAGCTAATCAATAGCCCCTCCAGAATCGGAGAAATCGAGGTTTCAGCCCCCCACCCCTGCTTCCAGAAAGGTAGGCCTGAAAAGGGTGGATGGGGGAACATCATTCAGTTGGGCATAACTCTGCAGTGCAAGGCCGTAGAGAAGTGAGGAAGGACTCCTTGGAAAGAGGAGGGTGGGGGCTTCAAGTTCTCTATTAGGCACCTGGGCCTTTGGGGCCCTTGGAAGGGCCAGACTCACTTTAATTTGTTGAAGGTTTTATGACAGCTATTGCAAGGTGCTAGCGCCCTTGGCTCAATGCAATGCCCTTCCTGGGGACCCACAATTATGAGACTGGTACAGTTGAACAGGGGGGACTCTGAAGTGTATGCGGTTTAAATTTGGCATCACTGACCCATTTGTAAGCGGAGAAACACCCCTTCAAAATTATCAATCACAGGCGGCATAAAGCCCCAGGAGGCTGATACCTGGATACCCTATATTCATCATTTCATATCTCAGGCCCCCTTAGTCCCCTAGGCTATATAGAGGGGTCATAATTTAAAGGAGAGTCCCAGCTCTTTCAGGGTACCACTGGAATTGTAATAAACCCAGGAGAGCAAGAGATATCGACATTCATATCGTCCTATTACGTCTTAAGGCCTTACCGACAAAACTGCACATGCTAGAGGCATTTTCTTGCTCTTATGGGTCCAAGAGTATCCCAGACTCTGGCTTTGGCCTTAAACTTTAGCAGACAATCCCATCTTTCAGGGAACATTGAAAGCTAATCAATAGCCCCTCCAGAATCGGAGAAATCGAGGTTTCAGCCCCCCACCCCTGCTTCCAGAAAAGTAGGCCTGAAAAGGGTGGATGGGGGAACATCATTCAGTTGGGCATAACTCTGCAGTGCAAGGCCGTAGAGAAGTGAGGAAGGACTCCTTGGAAAGAGGAGGGTGGGGGCTTCAAGTTCTCTATTAGGCACCTGGGCCTTTGGGGCCCTTGGAAGGGCCAGACTCACTTTAATTTGTTGAAGGTTTTATGACAGCTATTGCAAGGTGCTAGCGCCCTTGGCTCAATGCAATGCCCTTCCTGGGGACCCACAATTATGAGACTGGTACAGTTGAACAGGGGGGACTCTGAAGTGTATGCGGTTTAAATTCGGCATCACTGACCCATTTGTAAGCGGAGAAACACCCCTTGAATATTATCAATCACAGGCGGCATAAAGCCCCAGGAGGCTTATACCTGGATACCCTATATTCATCATCTCATATCTCAGGCCCCCTTAGTCCTCCAGGCTTTATAGAGGGGTCATAATTTAAAGGAGAGTCTCAGCTCTTTCAGGGTACCACTGGAATTGTAATAGACCCAGGAGAGCAAGAGATATCGACATTCATATTGTCCTATTACGTCCTAAGGCCTTACCGACAAAACTGAACATGCTAGAGGCATTTTCTTGCTGTTATGGGTCCAAGAGTATCCCAGACTCTGGCTTTGGCCTTAACCTTTAGCAGATAATCTCAGCTTTCAGGGGACATTGAAAGCTAATCAATAGCCCCTCCAGAATCGGAGAAATCGAGGTTTCAGCCACCCACCCCTGCTTCCAGAAAGGTAGGCCTGAAAAGGGTGGATGGGGGAACATCATTCAGTTGGGCATAACTTTGCAGTGCAAGGCCGTAGAGAAGTGAGGAAGGACTCCTTGGAAAGAGGAGGGTGGGGGCTTCAAGTTCTCTATTAGGCACCTGGGCCTTTGGGGCCCTTGGAAGGGCCAGACTCACTTTAGGTTGTTGAAGGTTTTATGAGAGCTATTGCAAGGTACTAGCGCCCTTGGCTCAATGCAGTGCCCTTCCTGGGGACCCACAATTATGAGACTGGTACAGTTGAACAGGGGGGACTCTGAAGTGTATGCGGTTTAAATTTGGCATCACTGACCCATTTGTAAGCGGAGAAACACCCCTTCAAAATTATCAATCACAGGCGGCATAAAGCCCCAGGAGGCTGATACCTGGATACCCTATATTCATCATTTCATATCTCAGGCCCCCTTAGTCCCCTAGGCTATATAGAGGGGTCATAATTTAAAGGAGAGTCCCAGCTCTTTCAGGGTACCACTGGAATTGTAATAAACCCAGGAGAGCAAGAGATATCGACATTCATATCGTCCTATTACGTCTTAAGGCCTTACCGACAAAACTGCACATGCTAGAGGCATTTTCTTGCTCTTATGGGTCCAAGAGTATCCCAGACTCTGGCTTTGGCCTTAAACTTTAGCAGACAATCCCATCTTTCAGGGAACATTGAAAGCTAATCAATAGCCCCTCCAGAATCGGAGAAATCGAGGTTTCAGCCCCCCACCCCTGCTTCCAGAAAGGTAGGCCTGAAAAGGGTGGATGGGGGAACATCATTCAGTTGGGCATAACTCTGCAGTGCAAGGCCGTAGAGAAGTGAGGAAGGACTCCTTGGAAAGAGGAGGGTGGGGGCTTCAAGTTCTCTATTAGGCACCTGGGCCTTTGGGGCCCTTGGAAGGGCCAGACTCACTTTAATTTGTTGAAGGTTTTATGACAGCTATTGCAAGGTGCTAGCGCCCTTGGCTCAATGCAATGCCCTTCCTGGGGACCCACAATTATGAGACTGGTACAGTTGAACAGGGGGGACTCTGAAGTGTATGCGGTTTAAATTTGGCATCACTGACCCATTTGTAAGCGGAGAAACACCCCTTCAAAATTATCAATCACAGGCGGCATAAAGCCCCAGGAGGCTGATACCTGGATACCCTATATTCATCATTTCATATCTCAGGCCCCCTTAGTCCCCTAGGCTATATAGAGGGGTCATAATTTAAAGGAGAGTCCCAGCTCTTTCAGGGTGCCACTGGAATTGTAATAAACCCAGGAGAGCAAGAGATATCGACATTCATATCGTCCTATTACGTCTTAAGGCCTTACCGACAAAACTGCACATGCTAGAGGCATTTTCTTGCTCTTATGGGTCCAAGAGTATCCCAGACTCTGGCTTTGACCTTAAACTTTAGCAGACAATCCCATCTTTCAGGGAACATTGAAAGCTAATCAATAGCCCCTCCAGAATCGGAGAAATCGAGGTTTCAGCCCCCCACCCCTGCTTCCAGAAAGGTAGGCCTGAAAAGGGTGGATGGGGGAACATCATTCAGTTGGGCATAACTCTGCAGTGCAAGGCCGTAGAGAAGTGAGGAAGGACTCCTTGGAAAGAGGAGGGTGGGGGCTTCAAGTTCTCTATTAGGCACCTGGGCCTTTGGGGCCCTTGGAAGGGCCAGACTCACTTTAAGTTGTTGAAGGTTTTATGAGAGCTATTGCAAGGTGCTAGCGCCCTTGGCTCAATGCAGTGTCCTTCCTGGGGACCCACAATTATGAGACTGGTACAGTTGAACAGGGGGGACTCTGAAGTGTATGCGGTTTAAATTTGGCATCACTGACCCATTTGTAAGCGGAGAAACACCCCTTCAAAATTATCAATCACAGGCGGCATAAAGCCCCAGGAGGCTGATACCTGGATACCCTATATTCATCATTTCATATCTCAGGCCCCCTTAGTCCCCTAGGCTATATAGAGGGGTCATAATTTAAAGGAGAGTCCCAGCTCTTTCAGGGTACCACTGGAATTGTAATAAACCCAGGAGAGCAAGAGATATCGACATTCATATCGTCCTATTACGTCTTAAGGCCTTACCGACAAAACTGCACATGCTAGAGGCATTTTCTTGCTCTTATGGGTCCAAGAGTATCCCAGACTCTGGCTTTGGCCTTAAACTTTAGCAGACAATCCCATCTTTCAGGGAACATTGAAAGCTAATCAATAGCCCCTCCAGAATCGGAGAAATCGAGGTTTCAGCCCCCCACCCCTGCTTCCAGAAAGGTAGGCCTGAAAAGGGTGGATGGGGGAACATCATTCAGTTGGGCATAACTCTGCAGTGCAAGGCCGTAGAGAAGTGAGGAAGGACTCCTTGGAAAGAGGAGGGTGGGGGCTTCAAGTTCTCTATTAGGCACCTGGGCCTTTGGGGCCCTTGGAAGGGCCAGACTCACTTTAATTTGTTGAAGGTTTTATGACAGCTATTGCAAGGTGCTAGCGCCCTTGGCTCAATGCAATGCCCTTCCTGGGGACCCACAATTATGAGACTGGTACAGTTGAACAGGGGGGACTCTGAAGTGTATGCGGTTTAAATTCGGCATCACTGACCCATTTGTAAGCGGAGAAACACCCCTTGAATATTATCAATCACAGGCGGCATAAAGCCCCAGGAGGCTTATACCTGGATACCCTATATTCATCATCTCATATCTCAGGCCCCCTTAGTCCTCCAGGCTTTATAGAGGGGTCATAATTTAAAGGAGAGTCTCAGCTCTTTCAGGGTACCACTGGAATTGTAATAGACCCAGGAGAGCAAGAGATATCGACATTCATATCGTCCTATTACGTCTTAAGGCCTTACCGACAAAACTGCACATGCTAGAGGCATTTTCTTGCTGTTATGGGTCCAATAGTATCCCAGACTCTGGCTTTGGCCTTAAACTTTAGCAGACAATCCCATCTTTCAGGGAACATTGAAAGCTAATCAATAGCCCCTCCAGAATCGGAGAAATCGAGGTTTCAGCCCCCCACCCCTGCTTCCAGAAAGGTAGGCCTGAAAAGGGTGGATGGGGGAACATCATTCAGTTGGGCATAACTCTGCAGTGCAAGGCCGTAGAGAAGTGAGGAAGGACTCCTTGGAAAGAGGAGGGTGGGGGCTTCAAGTTCTCTATTAGGCACCTGGGCCTTTGGGGCCCTTGGAAGGGCCAGACTCACTTTAATTTGTTGAAGGTTTTATGACAGCTATTGCAAGGTGCTAGCGCCCTTGGCTCAATGCAATGCCCTTCCTGGGGACCCACAATTATGAGACTGGTACAGTTGAACAGGGGGGACTCTGAAGTGTATGCGGTTTAAATTCGGCATCACTGACCCATTTGTAAGCGGAGAAACACCCCTTGAATATTATCAATCACAGGCGGCATAAAGCCCCAGGAGGCTTATACCTGGATACCCTATATTCATCATCTCATATCTCAGGCCCCCTTAGTCCTCCAGGCTTTATAGAGGGGTCATAATTTAAAGGAGAGTCTCAGCTCTTTCAGGGTACCACTGGAATTGTAATAGACCCAGGAGAGCAAGAGATATCGACATTCATATCGTCCTATTACGTCTTAAGGCCTTACCGACAAAACTGCACATGCTAGAGGCATTTTCTTGCTGTTATGGGTCCAATAGTATCCCAGACTCTGGCTTTGGCCTTAAACTTTAGCAGACAATCCCATCTTTCAGGGAACATTGAAAGCTAATCAATAGCCCCTCCAGAATCGGAGAAATCGAGGTTTCAGCCCCCCACCCCTGCTTCCAGAAAGGTAGGCCTGAAAAGGGTGGATGGGGGAACATCATTCAGTTGGGCATAACTCTGCAGTGCAAGGCCGTAGAGAAGTGAGGAAGGACTCCTTGGAAAGAGGAGGGTGGGGGCTTCAAGTTCTCTATTAGGCACCTGGGCCTTTGGGGCCCTTGGAAGGGCCAGACTCACTTTAATTTGTTGAAGGTTTTATGACAGCTATTGCAAGGTGCTAGCGCCCTTGGCTCAATGCAATGCCCTTCCTGGGGACCCACAATTATGAGACTGGTACAGTTGAACAGGGGGGACTCTGAAGTGTATGCGGTTTAAATTTGGCATCACTGACCCATTTGTAAGCGGAGAAACACCCCTTCAAAATTATCAATCACAGGCGGCATAAAGCCCCAGGAGGCTGATACCTGGATACCCTATATTCATCATTTCATATCTCAGGCCCCCTTAGTCCCCTAGGCTATATAGAGGGGTCATAATTTAAAGGAGAGTCCCAGCTCTTTCAGGGTACCACTGGAATTGTAATAAACCCAGGAGAGCAAGAGATATCGACATTCATATCGTCCTATTACGTCTTAAGGCCTTACCGACAAAACTGCACATGCTAGAGGCATTTTCTTGCTCTTATGGGTCCAAGAGTATCCCAGACTCTGGCTTTGGCCTTAAACTTTAGCAGACAATCCCATCTTTCAGGGAACATTGAAAGCTAATCAATAGCCCCTCCAGAATCGGAGAAATCGAGGTTTCAGCCCCCCACCCCTGCTTCCAGAAAGGTAGGCCTGAAAAGGGTGGATGGGGGAACATCATTCAGTTGGGCATAACTCTGCAGTGCAAGGCCGTAGAGAAGTGAGGAAGGACTCCTTGGAAAGAGGAGGGTGGGGGCTTCAAGTTCTCTATTAGGCACCTGGGCCTTTGGGGCCCTTGGAAGGGCCAGACTCACTTTAATTTGTTGAAGGTTTTATGACAGCTATTGCAAGGTGCTAGCGCCCTTGGCTCAATGCAATGCCCTTCCTGGGGACCCACAATTATGAGACTGGTACAGTTGAACAGGGGGGACTCTGAAGTGTATGCGGTTTAAATTCGGCATCACTGACCCATTTGTAAGCGGAGAAACACCCCTTGAATATTATCAATCACAGGCGGCATAAAGCCCCAGGAGGCTTATACCTGGATACCCTATATTCATCATCTCATATCTCAGGCCCCCTTAGTCCTCCAGGCTTTATAGAGGGGTCATAATTTAAAGGAGAGTCTCAGCTCTTTCAGGGTACCACTGGAATTGTAATAGACCCAGGAGAGCAAGAGATATCGACATTCATATTGTCCTATTACGTCCTAAGGCCTTACCGACAAAACTGAACATGCTAGAGGCATTTTCTTGCTGTTATGGGTCCAAGAGTATCCCAGACTCTGGCTTTGGCCTTAACCTTTAGCAGATAATCTCAGCTTTCAGGGGACATTGAAAGCTAATCAATAGCCCCTCCAGAATCGGAGAAATCGAGGTTTCAGCCACCCACCCCTGCTTCCAGAAAGGTAGGCCTGAAAAGGGTGGATGGGGGAACATCATTCAGTTGGGCATAACTTTGCAGTGCAAGGCCGTAGAGAAGTGAGGAAGGACTCCTTGGAAAGAGGAGGGTGGGGGCTTCAAGTTCTCTATTAGGCACCTGGGCCTTTGGGGCCCTTGGAAGGGCCAGACTCACTTTAGGTTGTTGAAGGTTTTATGAGAGCTATTGCAAGGTACTAGCGCCCTTGGCTCAATGCAGTGCCCTTCCTGGGGACCCACAATTATGAGACTGGTACAGTTGAACAGGGGGGACTCTGAAGTGTATGCGGTTTAAATTTGGCATCACTGACCCATTTGTAAGCGGAGAAACACCCCTTCAAAATTATCAATCACAGGCGGCATAAAGCCCCAGGAGGCTGATACCTGGATACCCTATATTCATCATTTCATATCTCAGGCCCCCTTAGTCCCCTAGGCTATATAGAGGGGTCATAATTTAAAGGAGAGTCCCAGCTCTTTCAGGGTACCACTGGAATTGTAATAAACCCAGGAGAGCAAGAGATATCGACATTCATATCGTCCTATTACGTCTTAAGGCCTTACCGACAAAACTGCACATGCTAGAGGCATTTTCTTGCTCTTATGGGTCCAAGAGTATCCCAGACTCTGGCTTTGGCCTTAAACTTTAGCAGACAATCCCATCTTTCAGGGAACATTGAAAGCTAATCAATAGCCCCTCCAGAATCGGAGAAATCGAGGTTTCAGCCCCCCACCCCTGCTTCCAGAAAGGTAGGCCTGAAAAGGGTGGATGGGGGAACATCATTCAGTTGGGCATAACTCTGCAGTGCAAGGCCGTAGAGAAGTGAGGAAGGACTCCTTGGAAAGAGGAGGGTGGGGGCTTCAAGTTCTCTATTAGGCACCTGGGCCTTTGGGGCCCTTGGAAGGGCCAGACTCACTTTAATTTGTTGAAGGTTTTATGACAGCTATTGCAAGGTGCTAGCGCCCTTGGCTCAATGCAATGCCCTTCCTGGGGACCCACAATTATGAGACTGGTACAGTTGAACAGGGGGGACTCTGAAGTGTATGCGGTTTAAATTTGGCATCACTGACCCATTTGTAAGCGGAGAAACACCCCTTCAAAATTATCAATCACAGGCGGCATAAAGCCCCTAGAGGCTGATACCTGGATACCCTATATTCATCATTTCATATCTCAGGCCCCCTTAGTCCCCTAGGCTATATAGAGGGGTCATAATTTAAAGGAGAGTCCCAGCTCTTTCAGGGTGCCACTGGAATTGTAATAAACCCAGGAGAGCAAGAGATATCGACATTCATATCGTCCTATTACGTCTTAAGGCCTTACCGACAAAACTGCACATGCTAGAGGCATTTTCTTGCTCTTATGGGTCCAAGAGTATCCCAGACTCTGGCTTTGACCTTAAACTTTAGCAGACAATCCCATCTTTCAGGGAACATTGAAAGCTAATCAATAGCCCCTCCAGAATCGGAGAAATCGAGGTTTCAGCCCCCCACCCCTGCTTCCAGAAAGGTAGGCCTGAAAAGGGTGGATGGGGGAACATCATTCAGTTGGGCATAACTCTGCAGTGCAAGGCCGTAGAGAAGTGAGGAAGGACTCCTTGGAAAGAGGAGGGTGGGGGCTTCAAGTTCTCTATTAGGCACCTGGGCCTTTGGGGCCCTTGGAAGGGCCAGACTCACTTTAAGTTGTTGAAGGTTTTATGAGAGCTATTGCAAGGTGCTAGCGCCCTTGGCTCAATGCAGTGTCCTTCCTGGGGACCCACAATTATGAGACTGGTACAGTTGAACAGGGGGGACTCTGAAGTGTATGCGGTTTAAATTTGGCATCACTGACCCATTTGTAAGCGGAGAAACACCCCTTCAAAATTATCAATCACAGGCGGCATAAAGCCCCAGGAGGCTGATACCTGGATACCCTATATTCATCATTTCATATCTCAGGCCCCCTTAGTCCCCTAGGCTATATAGAGGGGTCATAATTTAAAGGAGAGTCCCAGCTCTTTCAGGGTACCACTGGAATTGTAATAAACCCAGGAGAGCAAGAGATATCGACATTCATATCGTCCTATTACGTCTTAAGGCCTTACCGACAAAACTGCACATGCTAGAGGCATTTTCTTGCTCTTATGGGTCCAAGAGTATCCCAGACTCTGGCTTTGGCCTTAAACTTTAGCAGACAATCCCATCTTTCAGGGAACATTGAAAGCTAATCAATAGCCCCTCCAGAATCGGAGAAATCGAGGTTTCAGCCCCCCACCCCTGCTTCCAGAAAGGTAGGCCTGAAAAGGGTGGATGGGGGAACATCATTCAGTTGGGCATAACTCTGCAGTGCAAGGCCGTAGAGAAGTGAGGAAGGACTCCTTGGAAAGAGGAGGGTGGGGGCTTCAAGTTCTCTATTAGGCACCTGGGCCTTTGGGGCCCTTGGAAGGGCCAGACTCACTTTAATTTGTTGAAGGTTTTATGACAGCTATTGCAAGGTGCTAGCGCCCTTGGCTCAATGCAATGCCCTTCCTGGGGACCCACAATTATGAGACTGGTACAGTTGAACAGGGGGGACTCTGAAGTGTATGCGGTTTAAATTCGGCATCACTGACCCATTTGTAAGCGGAGAAACACCCCTTGAATATTATCAATCACAGGCGGCATAAAGCCCCAGGAGGCTTATACCTGGATACCCTATATTCATCATCTCATATCTCAGGCCCCCTTAGTCCTCCAGGCTTTATAGAGGGGTCATAATTTAAAGGAGAGTCTCAGCTCTTTCAGGGTACCACTGGAATTGTAATAGACCCAGGAGAGCAAGAGATATCGACATTCATATCGTCCTATTACGTCTTAAGGCCTTACCGACAAAACTGCACATGCTAGAGGCATTTTCTTGCTGTTATGGGTCCAATAGTATCCCAGACTCTGGCTTTGGCCTTAAACTTTAGCAGACAATCCCATCTTTCAGGGAACATTGAAAGCTAATCAATAGCCCCTCCAGAATCGGAGAAATCGAGGTTTCAGCCCCCCACCCCTGCTTCCAGAAAGGTAGGCCTGAAAAGGGTGGATGGGGGAACATCATTCAGTTGGGCATAACTCTGCAGTGCAAGGCCGTAGAGAAGTGAGGAAGGACTCCTTGGAAAGAGGAGGGTGGGGGCTTCAAGTTCTCTATTAGGCACCTGGGCCTTTGGGGCCCTTGGAAGGGCCAGACTCACTTTAATTTGTTGAAGGTTTTATGACAGCTATTGCAAGGTGCTAGCGCCCTTGGCTCAATGCAATGCCCTTCCTGGGGACCCACAATTATGAGACTGGTACAGTTGAACAGGGGGGACTCTGAAGTGTATGCGGTTTAAATTTGGCATCACTGACCCATTTGTAAGCGGAGAAACACCCCTTCAAAATTATCAATCACAGGCGGCATAAAGCCCCAGGAGGCTGATACCTGGATACCCTATATTCATCATTTCATATCTCAGGCCCCCTTAGTCCCCTAGGCTATATAGAGGGGTCATAATTTAAAGGAGAGTCCCAGCTCTTTCAGGGTACCACTGGAATTGTAATAAACCCAGGAGAGCAAGAGATATCGACATTCATATCGTCCTATTACGTCTTAAGGCCTTACCGACAAAACTGCACATGCTAGAGGCATTTTCTTGCTCTTATGGGTCCAAGAGTATCCCAGACTCTGGCTTTGGCCTTAAACTTTAGCAGACAATCCCATCTTTCAGGGAACATTGAAAGCTAATCAATAGCCCCTCCAGAATCGGAGAAATCGAGGTTTCAGCCCCCCACCCCTGCTTCCAGAAAGGTAGGCCTGAAAAGGGTGGATGGGGGAACATCATTCAGTTGGGCATAACTCTGCAGTGCAAGGCCGTAGAGAAGTGAGGAAGGACTCCTTGGAAAGAGGAGGGTGGGGGCTTCAAGTTCTCTATTAGGCACCTGGGCCTTTGGGGCCCTTGGAAGGGCCAGACTCACTTTAATTTGTTGAAGGTTTTATGACAGCTATTGCAAGGTGCTAGCGCCCTTGGCTCAATGCAATGCCCTTCCTGGGGACCCACAATTATGAGACTGGTACAGTTGAACAGGGGGGACTCTGAAGTGTATGCGGTTTAAATTCGGCATCACTGACCCATTTGTAAGCGGAGAAACACCCCTTGAATATTATCAATCACAGGCGGCATAAAGCCCCAGGAGGCTTATACCTGGATACCCTATATTCATCATCTCATATCTCAGGCCCCCTTAGTCCTCCAGGCTTTATAGAGGGGTCATAATTTAAAGGAGAGTCTCAGCTCTTTCAGGGTACCACTGGAATTGTAATAGACCCAGGAGAGCAAGAGATATCGACATTCATATTGTCCTATTACGTCCTAAGGCCTTACCGACAAAACTGAACATGCTAGAGGCATTTTCTTGCTGTTATGGGTCCAAGAGTATCCCAGACTCTGGCTTTGGCCTTAACCTTTAGCAGATAATCTCAGCTTTCAGGGGACATTGAAAGCTAATCAATAGCCCCTCCAGAATCGGAGAAATCGAGGTTTCAGCCACCCACCCCTGCTTCCAGAAAGGTAGGCCTGAAAAGGGTGGATGGGGGAACATCATTCAGTTGGGCATAACTTTGCAGTGCAAGGCCGTAGAGAAGTGAGGAAGGACTCCTTGGAAAGAGGAGGGTGGGGGCTTCAAGTTCTCTATTAGGCACCTGGGCCTTTGGGGCCCTTGGAAGGGCCAGACTCACTTTAGGTTGTTGAAGGTTTTATGAGAGCTATTGCAAGGTACTAGCGCCCTTGGCTCAATGCAGTGCCCTTCCTGGGGACCCACAATTATGAGACTGGTACAGTTGAACAGGGGGGACTCTGAAGTGTATGCGGTTTAAATTTGGCATCACTGACCCATTTGTAAGCGGAGAAACACCCCTTCAAAATTATCAATCACAGGCGGCATAAAGCCCCAGGAGGCTGATACCTGGATACCCTATATTCATCATTTCATATCTCAGGCCCCCTTAGTCCCCTAGGCTATATAGAGGGGTCATAATTTAAAGGAGAGTCCCAGCTCTTTCAGGGTACCACTGGAATTGTAATAAACCCAGGAGAGCAAGAGATATCGACATTCATATCGTCCTATTACGTCTTAAGGCCTTACCGACAAAACTGCACATGCTAGAGGCATTTTCTTGCTCTTATGGGTCCAAGAGTATCCCAGACTCTGGCTTTGGCCTTAAACTTTAGCAGACAATCCCATCTTTCAGGGAACATTGAAAGCTAATCAATAGCCCCTCCAGAATCGGAGAAATCGAGGTTTCAGCCCCCCACCCCTGCTTCCAGAAAGGTAGGCCTGAAAAGGGTGGATGGGGGAACATCATTCAGTTGGGCATAACTCTGCAGTGCAAGGCCGTAGAGAAGTGAGGAAGGACTCCTTGGAAAGAGGAGGGTGGGGGCTTCAAGTTCTCTATTAGGCACCTGGGCCTTTGGGGCCCTTGGAAGGGCCAGACTCACTTTAATTTGTTGAAGGTTTTATGACAGCTATTGCAAGGTGCTAGCGCCCTTGGCTCAATGCAATGCCCTTCCTGGGGACCCACAATTATGAGACTGGTACAGTTGAACAGGGGGGACTCTGAAGTGTATGCGGTTTAAATTCGGCATCACTGACCCATTTGTAAGCGGAGAAACACCCCTTGAATATTATCAATCACAGGCGGCATAAAGCCCCAGGAGGCTTATACCTGGATACCCTATATTCATCATCTCATATCTCAGGCCCCCTTAGTCCTCCAGGCTTTATAGAGGGGTCATAATTTAAAGGAGAGTCTCAGCTCTTTCAGGGTACCACTGGAATTGTAATAGACCCAGGAGAGCAAGAGATATCGACATTCATATTGTCCTATTACGTCCTAAGGCCTTACCGACAAAACTGCACATGCTAGAGGCATTTTCTTGCTGTTATGGGTCCAAGAGTATCCCAGACTCTGGCTTTGGCCTTAACCTTTAGCAGATAATCTCAGCTTTCAGGGGACATTGAAAGCTAATCAATAGCCCCTCCAGAATCGGAGAAATCGAGGTTTCAGCCCTCCCACCCCTGCTTCCAGAAAGGTAGGCCTGAAAAGGGTGGATGGGGAAACATCATTCAGTTGGGCATAACTCTGCAGTGCAAGGCCGTAGAGAAGCGAGGAAGGACTCCTTGGAAAGAGAAGGGTGGGGGCTTCAAGTTCTCTATTAGGCACCTGGGCCTTTGGGTCCCTTGGAAGGGCCAGACTCACTTTAAGTTGTTGAAGGTTTTATGAGAGCTATTGCAAGGTGCTAGCGCCCTTGGCTCAATGCAGTGTCCTTCCTGGGGACCCACAATTATGAGACTGGTACAGTTGAACAGGGGGGACTCTGAAGTGTATGCGGTTTAAATTTGGCATCACTGACCCATTTGTAAGCGGAGAAACACCCCTTCAAAATTATCAATCACAGGCGGCATAAAGCCCCAGGAGGCTGATACCTGGATACCCTATATTCATCATTTCATATCTCAGGCCCCCTTAGTCCCCTAGGCTATATAGAGGGGTCATAATTTAAAGGAGAGTCCCAGCTCTTTCAGGGTACCACTGGAATTGTAATAGACCCAGGAGAGCAAGAGATATCGACATTCATATCGTCCTATTACGTCTTAAGGCCTTACCGACAAAACTGCACATGCTAGAGGCATTTTCTTGCTCTTATGGGTCCAAGAGTATCCCAGACTCTGGCTTTGGCCTTAAACTTTAGCAGACAATCTCAGCTTTCAGGGGACATTGAAAGCTAATCAATAGCCCCTCTAGAATCGGAGAAATCGAGGTTTCAGCCCCCCACCCCTGCTTCCAGAAAGGTAGGCCTGAAAAGGGTGGATGGGGAAACATCATTCAGTTGGGCATAACTTTGCAGTGCAAGGCCGTAGAGAAGTGAGGAAGGACTCCTTGGAAAGAGGAGGGTGGGGGCTTCAAGTTCTCTATTAGGCACCTGGGCCTTTGGGGCCCTTGGAAGGGCCAGACTCACTTTAATTTGTTGAAGGTTTTATGAGAGCTATTGCAAGGTGCTAGCGCCCTTGGCTCAATGCAATGCCCTTCCTGGGGACCCACAATTATGAGACTGGTACAGTTGAACAGGGGGGACTCTGAAGTGTATGCGGTTTAAATTCGGCATCACTGACCCATTTGTAAGCGGAGAAACACCCCTTGAATATTATCAATCACAGGCGGCATAAAGCCCCAGAAGGCTTATACCTGGATACCCTATATTCATCATTTCATATCTCAGGCCCCCTTAGTCCTCCAGGCTTTATAGAGGGGTCATAATTTAAAGGAGAGTCTCAGCTCTTTCAAATGTTTGTAAATTAGAAAAGAATTGTTATGATTTAACACTCGGTTAAAGTCCAAGTCTGACAGGCCCACTGATCCACTGGGAATTCAAATGTAATTTTGGTTGTGTATACTAATACATCAGTGCGGAAGAACTAGTCTAATCCTCTGTTTGTAAGAAGGGCACACAATTCATTTCATCCTGCCAACAGTTTAGACCATATATTTGTGGTAACAATGTACTTTGACAACCACCTCCATGGAGGCAGCTGTTACTTTGACTGTAGCCAGCTGATTGTAAGGAAGCAGCAATAATGTCCTCTAGGAAAGTGCAGGCATTCTAAGGTGGAGGTTCATCGTCCATGTGAAGGGGATGTGTCAGGATAAATGATCTTTCATACTTTCTGGGGGAGTTTGTTGTACCTCATCTTCCTCTTCCACCTCCTGTTTTCTTTTGCTTGAAGTCGATTCAGCATTTATGAGAATACAAAGTCAATGGCCCCAGTGGGTCAGGTGTTATGTTTCTGGACAGTCATTTATACTGCAGTTTCATCTTTTGAACAGTCATCTATATTGAGCTATTATGTGTGTGTATGTATGTATGTGTATATATATATATATATATATATATATATATATATATATATATATTATAATAATTTTTTTTTTTTTTTATTAGAATCATATTGTACATGTATGCTATGTGTTTGAAGGAAGGGTTAGGGTCACTGTAATAAGATTGTAGTACGATTTTCAGCAGTGTCACAATAGCTGCAGTGAGATGAACTAGTAGACAGGTTTAATCAGCAGCGTTTGCACTGTCTATTGGTGCTGCTGAGTTGTCACAGGTTGGACAACACTGATCTAGCCCATAGCATTTGATTAGTCTATTAGTGAAAGCTGTAGGTAACAGCTGGTATTAGGAAGTGGAATGTGATTGGTTCATGTGCTATTCCTTGTGTTTAAAAGGACAGCTCATACCTGTGCTAACAATGGCTGGATATTGACACATTTGGTAAGAGGTCTAAGGGACACAAAATCTGTTTTGAAATGTATTTTGGATTTTTGAATTAAATACACTGGGCCTGATTCATTAGGGGAAGTTAGCCACTATTTAATTTGTAACCTTTGCATTATAGCTGAACAAATATTTAATATGATGTAGCACTTACCCTTGTGTATCAAACCATTGTCCTATAGATTGTAATTTTTTTTGTGTGTTAGTAAATTTTCTGGAAATTATTTTATTTTGCACATAAGTTAAATACTGGCTGTTCTTTCAAGTAGCACATAGTCTGTGTGACACAGATACTTGAAAACTTATTTGTGCACTGAAATTTAAAGTGGATCTAGGAAATGAGCCAGTGTTTTCTTTATGTGCAAAATAAACTAATATGCACCCCTTGCATTGTAACATGATTTTGTCCAGAAAACTCACTAAAGTGAATTATCCACCCCCCCTCCCAGTGTCAGTACATGCCCTCATGTTCTAATACTTCTCTTCCTTTGTAGAATGTTTAACTCCTGCACCTTGTTCAAACCCTTGATATATTTAAATGTTTCTATTATCCTTTCTCTTCTGTGCTCAAAACTATACATATCACACATAACGCATAATAGTGCAAAAGACAATGTCTTGTTCCCCCCCCCCCATACACTAGAAGTCCCCCCCCCATACACTAGAAGTCCCCCCCCCCCCATACACTAGAAGTCCCCCCCCCCATACACTAGAAGTCCCCCCCCCCCATACACTAGAAGTCCCCCCCCCCCCATACACTAGAAGTCCCCCCCCCCATACACTAGAAGTCCCCCCCCCATACACTAGAAGTCCCCCCCCCCCATACACTAGAAGTCCCCCCCCATACACTGCAGGCCCCCCCCCCATTTACAGCAGGCCCCCCACGTTTTGTGCGCGCACCCCACCCCCCACATTTTGTGCGCGCACCCCACCCCCCACATTTTGTGCGCGCACCCCACCCCCCAACATTTTGTGCGTGCACCCCACCCCCCACATTTTGTGCGTGCACCCCACCCCCCACATTTTGTGCGTGCACCCCACCCCCCACATTTTGTGCGTGCACCCCACCCCCCACATTTTGTGCGTGCACCCCACCCCCCACATTTTGTGCGTGCACCCCCCACATTTTGTGAAACATTTTATGAAACAGTACTTGGGGCAGGCCGTAGGGTCAGCAAATATCCAATAACGTATGAAACTTTGAACAGAACATGCCACACTAGAAATTATAAACTTGTCTGCAAGTTATGTGATATGGCACCTTCTTTCATCCTTTTTTTTTGGGGAGTTTGTTGCATATTAACATCAACTTCCTCTTCCACCTCTCGGTTTCTTTTGCTTGAAGACGATTCAGCATTTCTGAAAATGCAAAAAGTCAATGATATATGTTTCTGGAAAGTCATTTATAGTGGGCTATTATGTGTGTATGTGGATAGAAATAGAGATATATTTATTTTATTAGAACCTTAATGTAGATGTATGCTGGGTGTTTGATGGAAGTGACATCACTGTAATAAAATTGCAGTAAGTATTTCAGCAGTGTCACAATAGCTGCAGTGAGATGAACTACTAGACAGGTTTAATCAGCAGCATTTGCACTGTCTATTGGTGCTGCTGAGTTATCATGTGTGTAATAAGGGCACAGACTTGTACAGTGTGTATATACACGTACCTTATTGTAGATGTATGCTGGGTGTTTGAAGATTTCCTGTGAAGCTGATTGCTGTAGAATTGTCTATATACAGATATCTGTGAGAAGCTAAGACGCTACATCTGTTGTGATGCAACACTCGGCTTATCAAAGAGAGCCCTGTATAGAAGTGTCAGCACCCTAGGAGAGGATATATATATATATATATATCTTATTGTAGATGTATGCTGGGTGTTTGATGGAAGTGACATCACTGTAATAAAATTGCAGTAAGTATTTCAGCAGTGTCACAATAGCTGCAGTGAGATGAACTACTAGACAGGTTTAATCAGCAGCGTTTGCACTGTCTATTGGTGCTGCTGAGTTATCATGTGTGTAATAAGGGCACAGACTTGTACAGTGTGTATATACACGTACCTTATTGTAGATGTATGCTGGGTGTTTGAAGGAAGTGACATCACTGCCATTCACCTGCCAACCAGGAAGTGCTGAGTGACAGGAAATACCTGGCAGCCATGCTCATTTCTCAGCACATAGCACATTGTACAGACATGTGTTCACAGCTCTCCTGACTCTTCTTATTCATTTCACCTCAGACCATTCTACAACAATCAGCTTCTCAAAGAGAGCCTTGTATATAAGTGTCAGCACCCTAGGAGAGGAGATAGATAGATAGATAGATAGCTAGATAGAGATGCAGCTCTTTGCAAATTGAAAAATGGTTCCAGAGAAGTGAATATCACACAATATCAATATCTGAGTGAGAGAAGTTAAAAATATCCAAGGCAATGTAAAATACAATATAACATTTTAATATACAATTAAGTCACAATGCTCAATATCAAAAGTATATATCAAAAGTCGTATACTGTGGAGATTAACCTATTATCTAATCTTTACATAACAGTTCCACTGGTGTTCACACTTATTATGATTGATCATCTACAATCTTATATAATAGTTCCATCTGTGTTTACACTTGCTATTATGATTGATCTATAATCAATATCATATCTTCTAATTTATTACTGCAGTAATATATACTTTTTATATTGAGTATTGTGACTTTTAATTGTATATTAAAATGTTATATTGTATTTTACATTGCCTTGGATATTTTTAACTTCTCTCACTCAGATATTGATATCATGTGATATTCACTTCTCTGGAACCATTTTTCAGCGCTGTGTAATTGTTTTCTTCCCAGGAGATTATAACCCTAACTCCCAGGCTCGGGTCTATGGAGGAGAAAATACTTTACCTACAGCTTGGCAGGGTGCTTTGGATACATATCAGTGAGAAGCTAAGATATTCACCAATAGTGCAAAAGCACTCAGCTTCTCACAGATATCCACAGAAGTTTATTCAGATCCCTATTCAATATATTTACCAACCAGCAGGGGATGTCAAGATGGTTTTATTGTACATTGGGTGGAATTCTGCAGTAATGAAATTACATTGATTAAATGGATTGTATCGGGGGGGGAGGAAGCACGGCAACCACTGACACTTGCACAGAGGAAAGGCCTAGCATCCCAGGACATATCTGTAAATAAAATAAAATTATATTTTAAAAAGTACATTGATAGTCAATTAAAATATATATTAGACAACAGGTGATAATACTTAAAAGTGGCAAGTTTTTCTGCTCAAAGGCATTTCCCAGCGATTTGGGTCACACGTGACTTTACCGGTCACTTGGTCATTGTTGGAAGTTTCATGCAAATCTGAGATGGCTCGGCCTCCATTCTCGGTTCTGCATTATGCGTAGATAGAGCGTGCTGTTTTATCAGGTTCCTTGCTATATCCATCTCTGTAGCTTCCACCTTTACCTGCATCCTCCTGGCACCAACATATGTTTATCCCCAAAATGTGGCTTATCCCCATTCCAGAACCTGGAAAGCTGAAGAATGCAAACTCCCGAGCTAGTTTCAGATAGTTGGTAGATAGATACGTTCACGGCACTAACAGTCATCCGCCAGCTCTGCTTTTTCCAACAGCAAGAATAAGCTGTTTTTTTGGAATGACATAGCCAGCACAGACATCATCCATCCATCCATTCTGTGCATGCACCAGAAATATTTATCCAAATATATCTTGCTGAAATATATTAGAATTTCCATGACTGTCCACTAGTCAGTCAATTAGTGACCAATGTTTGTAAATTAGAAAATAATTGTGTTTAGGCAGCTTAAGCTGTAATGGAAGTGAATAGCATTGATTACTATAATACATACAAACTGCACAGTGTGAATCTTTCTTGCAATATCAATATTTATTAGTCTTTGGGTAACATGTGGGTCCAAGATGGCCTGTTTACTGGTTTAACCTCTTTAGTTGGAGTTAATTTGCTTTAAAATCGGATTTATAAACTGCACATTTGAACATTACAGTTAACCATCATTAAGAAGTGGCTGCTTTATTTAAGAACAAAAATAAATACAAAATACCATACAGGTGTCAAATAACTGCCTTCCATATTCTCGCCTCCACTCACCCAGTTCATTAAAACACAAAATTATGACTGACTCTTCAAGCTTCCTGAATCAGCTACAGTTGATTAATAGGGCCTTCAGATTAAAAATGATTGTGTTTGTCCCTGGGGGAGGAAAGGTCTCGTGATGGAAGGGGCAGAATATCACAAATATCAAAGGGCTGTCAATCTTGTATGGGTTTGAATTAAAGAAACCCAACAAATTATTTAGCCTCTTTAGGGGAAACAATTTAGTTTTAGAAACAAAGGAAATTCTAGAATGTAGAATTTCTTACCAATAATATCCTTCATGCGCATCTTATTCTGCGCCTTCCTCCACTTGTCATAGCAAAAACGACCTTTGCAGACACAATAGTTACTTGAATGACATAATTCATATCGATTTATTTTTTTAATGAAAAGGGGATTTTATTTACTTTTTCAAAATCGTAAAATTTGAGGTAAAATACTTTACTTTCAAATTTTGTACAAAATACAGAGCTATCACATACCCCTGGGAAACTATGTATATTATACATATATTTCTATATAACATTACATCATATATATAATATATATGCCAAAAAAGGTGTGTTTTTTTTAAAAAAAATATGTATTTATTAAACGGAACAATTTAAGGAGCACTTTGTTGGAAGCACTCTGAAACGGTACTTGTGGCAGGGAATGATTGCAGCCCGTAGGGTCAGTAAATATCCGATAACTGTCCACCAGTCAGTCAATTGGTGACAAATGTTTGTAAATTAGAAAAGAATTGTTATGATTTAACACTCGGTTAAAGTCCAAGTCTGACAGGCCCACTGAACCACTGGGAATTAAAATGTAATTTAGGTTGTGTATACTAATGAGTCAGTGCGGAAGAACTAGTCTAATCCTCTGTTTGTAAGAAGGGCACACAATTCATTTCATCCTGCCAACAGTTTAGACCATATATTTGTGGTAACAATGTACTTTGACAACCACCTCCATGGAGGCAGCTGTTACTTTGACTGTAGCCAGCTGATTGTAAGGAAGCAGCAATAATGTCCTCTAGGAAAGTGCAGGCACTCTAAGGTGGAGGTTCATCGTCCATGTGAAGGGGATGTGTCAGGATAAATGATGAAAATACATCTTTCATACTTTCTGGGGGAGTTTGTTGTACCTCATCTTCCTCTTCCACCTCCTGGTTTCTTTTGCTTGAAGTCGATTCAGCATTTATGAGAATACAAAGTCAATGGCCCCAGTGGGTCAGGTGTTATGTTTCTGGACAGTCATTTATACTGCAGTTTCATCTTTTGAACAGTCATCTATATTGAGCTATTATGTGTGTGTATGTATGTATGTGTATATATATATATATATTATAATAATTTTTATTTTTTTTTATTAGAATCATATTGTACATGTATGCTATGTGTTTGAAGGAAGGGTTAGGGTCACTGTAATAATATTGTAGTACGATTTTCAGCAGTGTCACAATAGCTGAGTGAGATGAAGAACCACTAAAAACAGGTTTAATCAGCCGTTTTTGCACTGTCTATTGGTGCTGCTGAGATATCATTGTGTGTAATAAGGTCATAGACTTTCTCCCATTTGGGTTGTTTTTAATCTTCTTTCCACTTCATCATGGGATATTAAAGTTTCATGGTAGTCGCATAAGATCTCCCCTTTCCGAAACAGCCTGGTGGCAACCACTTTCTTTCCTTTAGTTTCATCTGGAATAAATGCCAGACCCTTCCATTCCTGACGGGAGATCAGATGCTCTACATCCTTGTTGTCTTTTTTGGACCCTGTGGCTTCCAGTTCACTAAAATCTCGCAGGTTCGCGGGATGTTTTGTTTCCATCCCTGGAGCTCAACATATTTAATAATTTGACGTTCCTCTGGAAGCCTTGTCCAAAAACGACCTGAAGAAAATTGACAAAACAAATATTAGAATGGCTAAAAAACATTTTAATAGTGCATAATCAAAGGGCTGTCAATCTTGTATGGGTTTGAATTAAAGAAATCCAACACATTATTTAGCCTTTTTAGGGGAAACAATTTAGTTTTAGAAACAAAAGAATGTAGAATTTCTTACCAATATTTTCCTCCATTCGCATCTTATTCTGCGCCTTCCGCCACTTAGGGAAAGTGATCAAAAGTGCGTGGGTGCCAACAGAATCACATATCTGTATTAAGGTCTCCTGACCCGTGATTTATGGCCCCCTGGATTGCCAGTCCAGATGCACATTTGTCCCAACCTTTCAAAGCTGCATTCCAGCCCTCTAACCAAAGAGGCAAGTGCTGATCTGCCACAACTGCACTTGATCTTGGCCGAAAGCCATAAAGAGATGTGAAGGCTGTAGGGCCTTCTGTGACTGCCCTCCAAATAAGTGTTTCTTGGTCTTTTTGTTTCTCAGATATCTGTCCCCAAGTCTGTAGTTTAGTGTGGGCATTGTGCAAATATACTAAGGAAAGGAGGAACTTCCATGCATAGATCAGGCTCTGAGCCTTTAACAGATGCGCAAGAACATCTACTTCACGCTGGAAACCATTTTCTAGTGGAGACAGTATAGGATGGTGAATGGTTGTACTTTTTTAAAATTGCTTCCAAGATGTTAATAAACATATTTAAAAGAAAATTCATTTAGCAAAAAATAAAATTTTAAACCAGGACAGTCCACCAAAAAACTAATCGTCTAAGTCGGCCCCTTCCCCTCCAAAAGAGGCTTTTTAACTCCATAGTCAAATAGAAGTTCCACCCCAGGACCGATGTATTGTCGCTGTGAGGTTACTGGGTTTAATTATGTTTTTATAGTCCACAGTTTGTAAGAAACTGGCTTAATGTTGTACTTGTTTCTAGAGTGATTCTTTTTTTTTTTTTTTTTTTGCCAAAAGTTGCTTTGAGGTGCAAGTGACAACTGTACGGTGCACTTATTGTGTCCACACACAACGCTATTCCTTGGAATCTTTAAAACAAAGCAGGTGCCCCATTGCTTCCTATGGGATTATCTTCATTCTTTTATCCCCTTCATCATTATATATTAAAGATCCATGAGAGTCACATAAGATTTCCCTTTCCGAACCCAAACTGGTGGCAACCAGTTTGTCTTCTTTATTTTCATCTGGAAACATTGCCGGACCCTTCCATTTGTGATGAAAGACCAGATATTGTTATTTTGGTTACTCAGACACTGTGGCTTTCAGTTGGGTCCTGCGGGGGGACCCTGTCGCCAGCTGACGGACTCTGGAACAGAAAAAAAAAGCAGGGCCCTGTCGTCCGGGCTGGGGATGTTTTGTGTCCATCTCTGGTGCTTAACGTACCGAAGAATCTGATGTTCTTCTGGAAGCAGTCAAAAAAATATTTGGCCTATTTGGGGGAACAATTTAGTTTTTGAAACAAAAGAATGCAGAATTTCCTACCAATAATATCCTCCATGCACATCTTATTCTGCACCTTTCACCAGAATAAGCAGCACAGACATCAGCATCCATCCATTCTGTGCATGCTCCAGAAGTAGTCATCTAAATGTATTTTGCTGAAATATATTACAATTTCCATGACTGTCCACCTGTCAGTCAATTAGTGACAAATGTTTGTAAATTAGAAAATAAGTGTTTAGTCCATTTGCACCGGACTGAAGTTTCTGAATCTGACGTTGCCATATTCCACTTGGCTCAGCTTCTCCAACATCTTCCTCATGTTGGAATGAGCTTCCTCTACCAAAATAGTGATCTGTCTTCTTCTGGCACACTCTTTGCAGATGCACTTTACACAAATCTATCACAGAACTTGCAGTAAATTTGACATGCTAATGGCACACAAACTGAATGAGTATTTTTTTTATAATATGTATTTGTTAAATGGAACAATTTAAGTACCCCTTTGTTCGAAGCACTATGAAACAGTACTTGGGGCAGGCCGTAGGGTCAGCAAATATCCAATAACGTATGAAACTTTGAACAGAACATGCCACACTAGAAATTATAAACTTGTCTGCAAGTTATGTGATATGGCACCTTCTTTCATCCTTTTTTTTTGGGGAGTTTGTTGCATATTAACATCAACTTCCTCTTCCACCTCTCGGTTTCTTTTGCTTGAAGACGATTCAGCATTTCTGAAAATGCAAAAAGTCAATGATATATGTTTCTGGAAAGTCATTTATAGTGGGCTATTATGTGTGTATGTGGATAGAAATAGAGATATATTTATTTTATTAGAACCTTAATGTAGATGTATGCTGGGTGTTTGATGGAAGTGACATCACTGTAATAAAATTGCAGTAAGTATTTCAGCAGTGTCACAATAGCTGCAGTGAGATGAACTACTAGACAGGTTTAATCAGCAGCGTTTGCACTGTCTATTGGTGCTGCTGAGATATCATTGTGTGTAATAAGGTCATAGACTTTCTCCCATTTGGGTTGTTTTTAATCTTCTTTCCACTTCATCATGGGATATTAAAGTTTCATGGTAGTCGCATAAGATCTCCCCTTTCCGAAACAGCCTGGTGGCAACCACTTTCTTTCCTTTAGTTTCATCTGGAATAAATGCCAGACCCTTCCATTCCTGACGGGAGATCAGATGCTCTACATCCTTGTTGTCTTTTTTGGACCCTGTGGCTTCCAGTTCACTAAAATCTCGCAGGTTCGCGGGATGTTTTGTTTCCATCCCTGGAGCTCAACATATTTAATAATTTGACGTTCCTCTGGAAGCCTTGTCCAAAAACGACCTGAAGAAAATTGACAAAACAAATATTAGAATGGCTAAAAAACATTTTAATAGTGCATAATCAAAGGGCTGTCAATCTTGTATGGGTTTGAATTAAAGAAATCCAACACATTATTTAGCCTTTTTAGGGGAAACAATTTAGTTTTAGAAACAAAAGAATGTAGAATTTCTTACCAATAATATCCTCCATTCGCATCTTATTCTGCGCCTTCCGCCACTTAGGGAAAGTGATCAAAAGTGCGTGGGTGCCAACAGAATCACATATCTGTATTAAGGTCTCCTGACCCGTGATTTATGGCCCCCTGGATTGCCAGTCCAGATGCACATTTGTCCCAACCTTTCAAAGCTGCATTCCAGCCCTCTAACCAAAGAGGCAAGTGCTGATCTGCCACAACTGCACTTGATCTTGGCCGAAAGCCATAAAGAGATGTGAAGGCTGTAGGGCCTTCTGTGACTGCCCTCCAAATAAGTGTTTCTTGGTCTTTTTGTTTCTCAGATATCTGTCCCCAAGTCTGTAGTTTAGTGTGGGCATTGTGCAAATATACTAAGGAAAGGAGGAACTTCCATGCATAGATCAGGCTCTGAGCCTTTAACAGATGCGCAAGAACATCTACTTCACGCTGGAAACCATTTTCTAGTGGAGACAGTATAGGATGGTGAATGGTTGTACTTTTTTAAAATTGCTTCCAAGATGTTAACTAGCGCCTCAGAGTTTATGAATTTTTGAGTGCACAGTGTGTACATTTTCTCATAGAAATCTGCAATTTCCATGCGAGCCTGACCAAAAAATACAGTTCTGACAAATGTGAAAGCAGTTCTACCTAGTGAGGAGCTGTCCCACCAACAGCATTTCTACCTGTAGTTACCACTTTATTGAGTTCATTGTACAGTGAGGTATAATTTGTCCTGATAGAATTTTTCCTACTAAAGAAGCCCCTTCCCCTCCAAAGGAGGCTTTTCTAACTCCATAATCAAAGTGGAGTATTTTGCAGTAAATTTGATATATTAATGGCACACAAACTGCATGAGTTATTTTTTTTTTTTTTAGAAAATGTGTATTTATTAAACACAACAATTTAAGTAGCACATATCTAAAACACCCTGCCAAGCTGATCCAAAGATTCTTTTGATATGATTTTTATACTTTTGAAATAAAAAAGGTTTTTTCCAAAATATGTATCCAATGTACAGATATCTGTGAGAAGCTTAAGATATTCACCAATTGTGCAAAAGCTCTCGGCTTCTCACAGACATTGCACTGGGATCTGAATACACTTCTGTGTATATCTTTACCAACTTTTACCAAATTTTATTTACTTTTTCAAAATCGTAAAATTTGAGGTAAAATACTTTACTTTCAAATTTGATACAAAATAGAGCTATCTCATACCCCTGGGAAAATATGTATATTATACATATATTTCTATATAACACTATATCATATATATATATATATATATATATATATATATATATATATATATATATATATATATATATATATATATATATATATATATAATGTAACCCCCTGTCACTGTGTGTATTGTGTGGTGCAATGGGTACACAGTGCACCTCCTTCTCAAGCCCAGGCTAGCTGATGGGCCATGGGTGTAAATGATCAGGGGGTCCCTGCACATGCAGGTGTTTCTCTGTAGTTAGTGGGACACAGGTGATGCAGTGTAATAAAAGTCACAATAAATTTGGGCGCCAGACCATCTCTATAACAAATTAAACTCTTTATTTACACTCCTCTTCCTCCAGCACGATAATCATATTGGTTTCATCAATAAAGAAATATATGTACAGCTCCTCACTCTCTCCAGCACAGTTCTTAATCAGCAATACGAATATGGTTGCAAATATCTTATTACTCCTCCTGCACAGTTCTTAATGTTATCCAGATGTTATGTAACATAAATCATAGGTTTTTCTTACACTCCATACTCACTGCAGATCACCCTCCTCTGCAGGGCACTCACATGGATGCTAACAGTCAGGCCGCTTCTCCTCCATGCAGCTCTGACACACTCTGTGTAACTCTCAGCTGCAGCTCATCCCTCCTCTGCGGGGATGATGTCTCCTGTCGGCTCTGACACGTCACTCTGTGTACTCCCAGCCTCAGGATCTGACAATGCAGCTACCATGCCTCTTGTAGCAACCCTCACTCCAGGGGCTCTTCCATGCAGATGTCCCCCTCTCTCTTGGGTTCTCTATAGTGACATGGAGTTCTCCCCCTCATCCAGGGCACACATTCCTTGCCCTGGCTGTCACCATCCTCAGACTTCCAGGCAAGGCTGGGGGATCCTGGATCTTCCACCCCACTCCCAGGTCCCCAGCTACATCTCTCCTCTTCTGTATCACCTCTCTATATCTCTCTCTCAATTCCTCCCTTTCTGACAGCCCCTCCTTCTTCTCCCCTAGTCTCACAGACTGGGCTGGGTTATCACCATGGTAACCAGTTTATGTAACTTTTCATAAACTTCTAGCTTGCCCTCTAGGTGACCCCTCCTGTATTCACTGAAGTAAAGGCTTTACTAACATGCCACTAGGGGGCGTTACATATATATATATATATATATATATATATATGCCAAACAAGTTGTGTTTTTTTAAGACTTTTTAGAAATTGTAACGTCTAAAGACACTGCACAGATTAGCTAGTTTACAGTTGTGTACATATGGAGGAGTGTTGGACAAGGGATATTCCTTGTGGCTTAGAATATACTAGAAGAGGTACATTAGAAAAATACAAATATTTGATACGCACCATTTCCTCATCCTGCTGAAGTACAAAAGTAGCAACTTGCTGCGTGGATGTCTTATGGTTCTTCACACCAACAACAGTAGTGTTTACCACTTCATCTCCAAGATTGCGCTGATGGCGTTTCCTTTGCAGCCACTCAGTCACCTGCAGATGATAAAGTCATTTAACTTATCTACAGTTTACCTGGAGGAAACAGAGGTCAGGTATTAGGGTGTTACTTACTGTCATGTTCTGCACTACACCCGGTCGTTGCAGGTGCTTGAGAATGACCACAGCCTCCAGATAGTAGAGGATTGTCAGCTTCTCTTTTTTCCTCAAGCTTCTGATCTGTTTTAGCTTTCTCAATGGCTTCAAGAAATCCAGGCTTTGCCACCGCCAGAAGCTTACGGTACTCCTCTGGGGTTTTAATGTCATCACTCAGCAAGTCGTACCTGTAAATAATACATACAAGAATGATTACACATGCAGCAGTTATAATATAATTGTACAATAATGTAGGACAGCCGAGGAGCTGTTGTAGGTACCTAGACACCCTGACTGTTGCAGTGCACAGTTTCTACCTAGAGCTTATGTGTATCTTTTGAATAGTTATTTAAAAGCAATTTCCTTTACCCTTGTCAGAGAGGTCTATGAGGAACAAAACTATGTATACCTGAAGTAAAACTGTGCCTGCCCCTGAATCCGTGCTTGAGTGTTACCTTTTTGCCACGATCTCCTTTGAGACGGCTTTATTGATGGCCCCTTGGATGTCCTTTGTCCGATTCATAAAAGATTGAAAGGCTTCAAACAGGTCCTTGTTTTGAAGCACCAGGTTGGTGGATGTGATCTGGTACTGAACAAACCTCTTCAAGCTCTTAAGATAGTTTGCAGCAGTCTGGTTCGTTAGTCCAGTTTCTCTAAGCTTGTTAAAATACTGGATGGTTTTTTCAATGTCCAGTACAAAATCCAAGGAGACTTTTGTTCTGTCCATGTAGAACAAGTACCTTGCGACATTTTCCACCTAAGATTAAAAAGTCCCACTGAACCATCTGACTTGTCACATTTGGCAGCTGATGCCTAGGAAGTGTTGGTTATAAAGGTATATTGGTGTTTACAAAGCCTGTTTCTTAAAAAAAACAAGTGTGCAGGCAGTGACATAGGAAGTGTAACACTGGCACAGGAAATACCTGGCAGCCATGTTCAGTTCTCAGCACATACCACATAGTAAGGACATTTTTTCACAGCTCTCCAGCCTCTTCTTCATTTGAACTCAGACCATTCTACAACAATCAGCTTCACAGGAAATCTTCTGTGTACACATCTGTGAGAATCTAAGACACTACATCTGTTTTGATGACACACTCGGCTTTTCAAAGACAACCTTATATGTAGGGAGCCCTTTATGCACTCACTAAGAGTGTCAGCTCCCTGGGAGAGGGTTCTAGGTCAGATGCCAAGTGAGACTGAGCTATCTGTACAGCACTGCGGTATATAAATATATGATGTGCTAAAAGCCACCAGGTCACATGTGACCTCCCCTTTAATATTCTGTCCATATGACCATTATACACTGTGCAGGAGGAGACGGATATATATAGGAATTGGGTAAATATATATATATATACACATCACTGCAACAGTTTGAAAAGATTAATGTTATATAGAGATACATATTTTTAAAGACAACCTTATATTTACAGTATCTAAATAAAAACTACAGTGATATTCAATAAAATTATATATTTATTGGACAACTGGTGATATTAATACATAATTAACAGTTAATGATATAGGTGCAACTATTTATGAACATATTAAAAATTTGAAAATAACCCAAACAATATTTTAAACCAGGACACAAAAAACTAATCGTCTAGAAAAGAGAGGTCAGCCCCTTCCCCTCCAAAGGAGGCTTTTGTAACTCCATAATCAAAGAGCAGTTCCACTCCAGGACTGATGTCCTCTGACGCCATCAGTAATATTGAAGATATGGAATTGTTGAAAAGGATTAAAGATATTGGCTTAATGTTGAACTTGTGTCTTGAATGATTGATTTTTCTACCAAAAGTCGATTGAAGGTGTGGGTGACAACTGCATGGCGCAGTTGTTGCGTCCACACACAAACGTTTTTGCTTTGAGTCTTTAAAAAAGTATAGGTACCCCATTTCTCCCATTTGGGTTGTTTTTAATCTTCTTTCCCCTTCATCATGGGATATTAAAGTTCCATGGTAGTCGCATAAGATCTCCCCTTTCCGAAACAGCCTGGTGGCAACCACTTTCTCTCCTTTAGTTTCATCTGGAATGATTGCCAGACCCTTCCATTCCTGACGGGAGATCAGATGCTCTACATCCTTGTTGTCTTTTTGGTCTTTCGGACGCTGTGGCTTCCAGTTCGCTAAAATCTCACAGGTTCTCGGGATGTTTTGTTTCCATCCCTGGAGCTCAACATATTTAATAATTTGACGTTCCTCTGGAAGCCTTGTCCGAAAACGACCTGAAGAAAATTGACAAAACAAATATTAGAATGGCTAAAAAACATTTTAATAGTGCATAATCAAAGGGCTGTCAATCTTGTATGGGTTTGAATTAAAGAAATCCAACACATTATTTAGCCTTTTTAGGGGAAACAATTTAGTTTTAGAAACAAAAGAATGTAGAATTTCTTACCAATAATATCCTCCATTCGCATCTTATTCTGCGCCTTCCGCCACTTGTCGTAGCAAAAACGACCTCTAGGAAGTTGCAGGCACTCTTTAAGAGGTGGAACTTCACGGTCCATGAGAAGGGGATATGTCAGGATGAATGACGAGTATACATCATCTTTCATCCTTTTTTGGGGAGATTGGGGTACCTCAACATCATCTTCCTCTTCTACCTCTCGGTTTCTTTTGGTCGAAGAAGATTCAGCAGTTCTGAAAATTCAAAGTCAATGTTATATGTGTTTCTGGACAATGAATTATAGTGCAGTTTCCCCTAATAATATATTTACTTTGTCGATGCTTGAGGTGGTTCCTTGGGAATCGTGCTATTTATCATTTCTGAGGCCATCACCAGGTCCTCTATGTTTTTCATCCGATAAAACCGCTCTGCGGTGGCATCCGAATGTGATAAATACTTGGCAAATGCACTCTTTTGGCCATCCGAGAACTTAGAGGACACATAAGTTTCCATAACGCGGCGGATTTCCTGGCTTGTGATGGGTTTCAGATTAAATCTAGAAAGGGAAAATAAAGTATAGTAAAGTAATGAAAATGTTAAGAGTATGGTAGCAAAATTGACCAATGTTTTTGCGTATCTCCAATGTGTTTATCCCCCCATGAGAAATGTAATATAGCTATGTTACGTGCAGATAAACAAGTCATCTTCACTTACTTTTGGTGGAACCTTGAGAGGTCATTGGATGCATTATATATTTTTTCACCCGTTGTTGAGATGAAAAAATATGCGCTGTCCTGGTTGTTCTTGAAGAATGTGGTTCTGATCTTCTTGAAATAAACATCAAACCACTGAAAGGAAAGAGAAACAAATGTTACCTTTGCAGACACAATAGTTACTTGAATGACATGTCATATCTATTTATTTATTTTTTAATGAAAGGAATCTTATTTACTTTTTCAAAATCATAAAATTTGAGGTAAAACACTTTACTTTCAAATTTGATACAAAATACAGAGCTATCTCATACCCCTGGGAAAATATGTATATTATACATATATTTCTATATAACACTATATCATATATATATATATATATATATATATGCCAAACAAGTTGTGTTTTTTTAAGACTTTTTAGAAATTGTAACGTCTAAAGACACTGCACAGATTAGCTAGTTTACAGTTGTGTACATATGGAGGAGTGTTGGACAAGGGATATTCCTTGTGGCTTAGAATATACTAGAAGAGGTACATTAGAAAAATACAAATATTTGATACGCACCATTTCCTCATCCTGCTGAAGTACAAAAGTAGCAACTTGCTGCGTGGATGTCTTATGGTTCTTCACACCAACAACAGTAGTGTTTACCACTTCATCTCCAAGATTGCGCTGATGGCGTTTCCTTTGCAGCCACTCAGTCACCTGCAGATGATAAAGTCATTTAACTTATCTACAGTTTACCTGGAGGAAACAGAGGTCAGGTATTAGGGTGTTACTTACTGTCATGTTCTGCACTACACCCGGTCGTTGCAGGTGCTTGAGAATGACCACAGCCTCCAGATAGTAGAGGATTGTCAGCTTCTCTTTTTCCTCAAGCTTCTGATCTGTTTTAGCTTTCTCAATGGCTTCAAGAAATCCAGGCTTTGCCACCGCCAGAAGCTTACGGTACTCCTCTGGGGGTTTAATGTCATCACTCAGCAAGTCGTACCTGTAAATAATACATACAAGAATGATTACACATGCAGCAGTTATAATATAATTGTACAATAATGTAGGACAGCCGAGGAGCTGTTGTAGGTACCTAGACACCCTGACTGTTGCAGTGCACAGTTTCTACCTAGAGCTTGTGTATCTTTTGAATAGTTATTTAAAAGCAATTTCCTTTACCCTTGTCGGAGAGGTCTATGAGGAACAAAACTATGTATACCTGAAGTAAAACTGTGCCTGCCCCTGAATCCGTGCTTGAGTGTTACCTTTTTGCCACGATCTCCTTTGAGACGGCTTTATTGATGGCCCCTTGGATGTCCTTTGAAGCCTTTCAATCTTTTATGAATCGGACAAACAGGTCCTTGTTTTGAAGCACCAGGTTGGTGGATGTGATCTGGTACTGAACAAACCTCTTCAAGCTCTTAAGATAGTTTGCAGCAGTCTGGTTCGTTAGTCCAGTTTCTCTAAGCTTATTAAAATACTGGATTGTTTTTTCAATGTCCAGTACAAAATCCAAGGAGACTTTTGTGCTGTCCATGTAGAACAAGTACCTTGCGACATTTTCCACCTCAGATTAAAAAGAGAGAAAAATGAGATTAAATACCATGCTGAAATAAAATGAAGCTGATATAAAGTACATTCCAATAACAGCAACCAATACTATGGGTTCTATATAGGAAAGTAATGTTGTATACAGTGTACGGGATATTAAGAGAAAAATGGTAATGTTTATATGTAGGCATGGAGCGCGAGTCTGTTGTATATAAAGGACCCATCACTGAACATTACTGACTATGCAACATATAAATGGCTGATGATTATGATAGGAAATACAAGATAATGTAATTGTTTATTACTACTAAAATTTGTACCTCCTGCTGGCAATTTGGTACATTCAAGGTATGTGTCAAGTGCTTTTGGAATCCTTTAAGGATGGGATGCTCCTTGCTGTGTTTGTCGTACAAACCAGCTTCAGACATCTTCTTCCTTAGTGGAACACTCCAGTTTGGTGCGTTATCACTGGAATTAAAGACAAACAAAACAAGTTATATTATCATTGCGTCCAAATATTGGTAACAAATGAAGCCCAATGATAGAGAGAGTGAGAAACGAAGGAACAAATGTATGATCCACTTTACTTACATTGCTTGATTTTCATTATGAATTTCATCATCATCTTCCCCATCTGTATCAACATTAACTGATGGACGTCTGTCCTTAATTTGGTTGTGTTTTTGCAGAGGCCTAAGGACACATTATGTAACAAATAAGAAATGAACAGGTTATATAAATAAATGGTGATGATGATGATAATACAAGGCCCTGACAATTCTGCAAATTATAAGAATGGGTGGGGGGGGGGGGTAGCATTGACAGGTGCAAGATATATTATCAGTTATCTTATAAATAGTAATACTATTAATTATTACATTGTTGCTTTAATGGAAACCTGAAGTTATGTGAAGCTATGGAAACAGATTGTAATTAGAAATAACCAATACAATCTTTACAGACCGTGCTGGGGTTGGTGAGGGTTTTCCTTTAACGTAAACTCCAGACTGCTCAAAAAACCTGACCAGCTCCTCCATGTGTGCCGCACTGAAGGTTCTGAATCTGTTGTCAGTATAGTTAACTATGCTGAGCTTTTCCAACATCTTCCTCATGTTGGAACGAGCTTCCTCTACCAAAATGGGGATGCTTGAAGGATCTGCCTTCTTCTGGCACACTCGTTGGAGATGGACTGATAAATTTGTGTCTAGTTTCTCACAGAACTTGCAGACCAGTGGAGTTCTGTGAGACCTGCCAAAAAAGCAAAATATTAGTTTTTCAAAGACGACATTATATACAATGTACTAAATAAATGATAGCTAGAATCTGGTTGCTATAAGCAACATCTCAAACTCAGTTTACTATCCCTATGTGTTTTGCCCCCAAAAAATATATGGCCTGCCAACTTTGGGGCCAAAAAAAAGCTCTTTGGGGGCCAAAACGCGTTTCGGGGTCGTCTCGTTCATCTGAGCATAATTTTTTTGTATGGAGGTATTTTTAAAGGTTCAAACCGGAAAATCCGTCTCAAAGGGTGGAAAATGATTTTCCCAAAGTCGGCCATCTTGAGGCTCAGAGCGACCGGCATGGTTTGCCCTGCGGTTTGACCGCGAAACAGGAGCGGGGGGCCAAGAACCATTTTAAAGCACCGTTCAGCTTGCGATTTCCACTGGTTTTTGCTGCGCGGTCACTCAAAAGCATAAAAGGCTAACGCTGGAAAACGCGTTTTGTCAAAAACAAAGTCGCTATTCATCTCCGGGATTGCAAAAAGCTTCATTCTGGCCTTTGTGCCGACGCGTCAGGACAAATATTACATTTCTTATGATTAATATTTCGTCAAGCGTGGTGCATATTTTTAAAAAAAGTCTGTGGTATCGATTAACAATTATGTCGCTGGAAGACTGACGACACAGCGATATAAGAGCAAGGGAAAAAAGTACATTTCAAACAATATTTAGTGGCCCAATTTATGCTTAAAAATTCTTCGCAGGGGACAAAGCCAAGGTGCTCACCTCATCTGGTACATCTGCTTTTTTCACAAAGCGAAAAATATACTTTATAACAAATTCCCTAGGAAAATTTGAGTAGGCATCTCGGTTTGACGGCGGACTGGTTAAGATAAAAAAAATTTTTTTAAAAAGCAAGCTTGGAAACGCGATAAACGCTGGTCTTAACAAATATAATTAATAAGAAAAGAAAAGTTCGCGACGCTTGAATATTGTTTTTTTCAAACTTCAAAACCAGATTCAGACAAGCTTTTGCGTCAGGCTTCCGATTGTACAAAATTTTTTCGTTTAGGCGCAAAAAGCGCCGATACTCAAGGATTACGCCAACAGTGATACCCTACTGGAGTGCATAAGACCACGAAGGCACCTCGTTCAGCAGGGCTGAACTCCGCAGTGCAAGGCCCTAGAAATGCCAAGGAGAATTCTTTGAACAGAGGAGGGTTGGGGCTACAAGATCTCTTTTGGGAACGTGGGCCCCTGGGGCCCCGGGATGGACAAGCATTTTTTTCAAAGGTTTTACATGATCACTGGATACCCTATATACCTGGATACCCTATATTCATCATCTCATATCTAAGGGACCCTTGGTCCCCTAGGCTATATAGAGGGGTCATAATTTAAAGGAGAGTCTCAGCTCTTTCAGGGTACCACTGGAATTGTAATAGACCCAGGAGAGCAAGAGATATCGACATTCATATCGTCCTATTACGTCTTAAGGCCTTACCGACAAAACTGCACATGCTAGAGGCATTTTCTTGCTGTTATGGGTCCAAGAGGATCCCAGACTCTGGCTTTGGCCTTAAACTTTAGCAGACAATCTCAGCTTTCAGAAGACATTGAAAGCTAATCAATAGCCCCTCCAGAATCGGAGAAATCGAGGTTTCAGCCCCCCACCCCTGCTTCCAGAAAGGTAGGCCTGAAAAGGGTGGATGGGGGAACATCATTCAGTTGGGCATAACTTTGCAGTGCAAGGCCGTAGAGAAGCGAGGAAGGACTCCTTGGAAAGAGGAGGGTGGGGGCTTCAAGTTCTCTATTAGGCACCTGGGCCTTTGGGGCCCTTGGAAGGGCCAGACTCACTTTAGGTTGTTGAAGGTTTTATGAGAGCTATTGCAAGGTGCTAGCGCCCTTGGCTCAATGCAGTGTCCTTCCTGGGGACCCACAATTATGAGACTGGTACAGTTGAACAGGGGGGACTCTGAAGTGTATGCGGTTTAAATTTGGCATCACTGACCCATTTGTAAGCGGAGAAACACCCCTTCAAAATTATCAATCACAGGCAGCATAAAGCCCCAGGAGGCTGATACCTGGATACCCTATATTCATCATTTCATATCTCAGGCCCCCTTAGTCCCCTAGGCTATATAGAGGGGTCATAATTTAAAGGAGAGTCCCAGCTCTTTCAGGGTACCACTGGAATTGTAATAAACCCAGGAGAGCAAGAGATATCGACATTCATATCGTCCTATTACGTCTTAAGGCCTTACCGACAAAACTGCACATGCTAGAGGCATTTTCTTGCTCTTATGGGTCCAAGAGTATCCCAGACTCTGGCTTTGGCCTTAAACTTTAGCAGACAATCCCATCTTTCAGGGAACATTGAAAGCTAATCAATAGCCCCTCCAGAATCGGAGAAATCGAGGTTTCAGCCCCCCACCCCTGCTTCCAGAAAGGTAGGCCTGAAAAGGGTGGATGGGGGAACATCATTCAGTTGGGCATAACTCTGCAGTGCAAGGCCGTAGAGAAGTGAGGTAGGACTCCTTGGAAAGAGGAGGGTGGGGGCTTCAAGTTCTCTATTAGGCACCTGGGCCTTTGGGGCCCTTGGAAGGGCCAGACTCACTTTAATTTGTTGAAGGTTTTATGACAGCTATTGCAAGGTGCTAGCGCCCTTGGCTCAATGCAATGCCCTTCCTGGGGACCCACAATTATGAGACTGGTACAGTTGAACAGGGGGGACTCTGAAGTGTATGCGGTTTAAATTCGGCATCACTGACCCATTTGTAAGCGGAGAAACACCCCTTGAATATTATCAATCACAGGCGGCATAAAGCCCCAGGAGGCTGATACCTGGATACCCTATATTCATCATCTCATATCTCAGGCCCCCTTAGTCCTCCAGGCTTTATAGAGGGGTCATAATTTAAAGGAGAGTCTCAGCTCTTTCAGGGTACCACTGGAATTGTAATAGACCCAGGAGAGCAAGAGATATCGACATTCATATCGTCCTATTACGTCTTAAGGCCTTACTGACAAAACTGCACATGCTAGAGGCATTTTCTTGCTGTTATGGGTCCAAGAGTATCCCAGACTCTGGCTTTGGCCTTAAACTTTAGCAGACAATCTCAGCTTTCAGGGGACATTGAAAGCTAATCAATAGCCCCTCCAGAATCGGAGAAATCGAGGTTTCAGCCACCCACCCCTGCTTCCAGAAAGGTAGGCCTGAAAAGGGTGAATGGGGGAACATCATTCAGTTGGGCATAACTTTGCAGTGCAAGGCCGTAGAGAAGTGAGGAAGGATTCCTTGGAAAGAGGAGGGTGGGGGCTTCAAGTTCTCTATTAGGCACCTGGCCCTTTGGGGCCCTTGGAAGGGCCAGACTCACTTTAGGTTGTTGAAGGTTTTATGAGAGCTATTGCAAGGTACTAGCGCCCTTGGCTCAATGCAGTGCCCTTCCTGGGGACCCACAATTATGAGACTGGTACAGTTGAACAGGGGGGACTCTGAAGTGTATGCGGTTAAAATTTGGCATCACTGACCCATTTGTAAGCGGAGAAACACCCCTTGAATATTATCAATCACAGGCGGCATAAAGCCCCAGGAGGCTTATACCTGGATACCCTATATTCATCATCTCATATCTCAGGCCCCCTTAGTCCCCTAGGCTATATAGAGGGGTCATAATTTAAAGGAGAGTCCCAGCTCTTTCAGGGTACCACTGGAATTGTAATAAACCCAGGAGAGCAAGAGATATCGACATTCATATCGTCCTATTACGTCTTAAGGCCTTACCGACAAAACTGCACATGCTAGAGGCATTTTCTTGCTCTTATGGGTCCAAGAGTATCCCAGACTCTGGCTTTGGCCTTAAACTTTAGCAGACAATCCCATCTTTCAGGGAACATTGAAAGCTAATCAATAGCCCCTCCAGAATCGGAGAAATCGAGGTTTCAGGCCCCCACCCCTGCTTCCAGAAAGGTAGGCCTGAAAAGGGTGGATGGGGGAACATCATTCAGTTGGGCATAACTCTGCAGTGCAAGGCCGTAGAGAAGTGAGGAAGGACTCCTTGGAAAGAGGAGGGTGGGGGCTTCAAGTTCTCTATTAGGCACCTGGGCCTTTGGGGCCCTTGGAAGGGCCAGACTCACTTTAATTTGTTGAAGGTTTTATGACAGCTATTGCAAGGTGCTAGCGCCCTTGGCTCAATGCAATGCCCTTCCTGGGGACCCACAATTATGAGACTGGTACAGTTGAACAGGGGGGACTCTGAAGTGTATGCGGTTTAAATTCGGCATCACTGACCCATTTGTAAGCGGAGAAACACCCCTTGAATATTATCAATCACAGGCGGCATAAAGCCCCAGGAGGCTTATACCTGGATACCCTATATTCATCATCTCATATCTCAGGCCCCCTTAGTCCTCCAGGCTTTATAGAGGGGTCATAATTTAAAGGAGAGTCTCAGCTCTTTCAGGGTACCACTGGAATTGTAATAGACCCAGGAGAGCAAGAGATATCGACATTCATATCGTCCTATTACGTCTTCAGGCCTTACCGACAAAACTGCACATGCTAGAGGCATTTTCTTGCTGTTATGGGTCCAAGAGTATCCCAGACTCTGGCTTTGGCCTTAAACTTTAGCAGACAATCTCAGCTTTCAGGGGACATTGAAAGCTAATCAATAGCCCCTCCAGAATCGGAGAAATCGAGGTTTCAGCCACCCACCCCTGCTTCCAGAAAGGTAGGCCTGAAAAGGGTGGATGGGGGAACATCATTCAGTTGGGCATAACTTTGCAGTGCAAGGCCGTAGAGAAGTGAGGAAGGATTCCTTGGAAAGAGGAGGGTGGGGGCTTCAAGTTCTCTATTAGGCACCTGGCCCTTTGGGGCCCTTAAGAAGGGCCAGACTCACTTTAGGTTGTTGAAGGTTTTATGAGAGCTATTGCAAGGTACTAGCGCCCTTGGCTCAATGCAGTGCCCTTCCTGGGGACCCACAATTATGAGACTGGTACAGTTGAACAGGGGGGACTCTGAAGTGTATGCGGTTAAAATTTGGCATCACTGACCCATTTGTAAGCGGAAAAACACCCCTTCAAAATTATCAATCACAGGCGGCATAAAGCCCCAGGAGGCTTATACCTGGATACCCTATATTCATCATCTCATATGTCAGGCCCCCTTAGTCCCCTAGGCTATATAGAGGGGTCATAATTTAAAGGAGAGTCTCAGCTTTTCAGGGTACCACTGGAATTGTAATAGACCCAGGAGAGCAAGAGATATCGACATTCATATTGTCCTATTACGTCCTAAGGCCTTACCGACAAAACTGCACATGCTAGAGGCATTTTCTTGCTGTTATGGGTCCAAGAGTATCCCAGACTCTGGCTTTGGCCTTAAACTTTAGCAGACAATCCCATCTTTCAGGGAACATTGAAAGCTAATCAATAGCCCCTCCAGAATCGGAGAAATCGAGGTTTCAGCCCCCCACCCCTGCTTCCAGAAAGGTAGGCCTGAAAAGGGTGGATGGGGGAACATCATTCAGTTGGGCATAACTCTGCAGTGCAAGGCCGTAGAGAAGTGAGGAAGGACTCCTTGGAAAGAGGAGGGTGGGGGCTTCAAGTTCTCTATTAGGCACCTGGGCCTTTGGGGCCCTTGGAAGGGCCAGACTCACTTTAATTTGTTGAAGGTTTTATGACAGCTATTGCAAGGTGCTAGCGCCCTTGGCTCAATGCAATGCCCTTCCTGGGGACCCACAATTATGAGACTGGTACAGTTGAACAGGGGGGACTCTGAAGTGTATGCAGTTTAAATTCGGCATCACTGACCCATTTGTAAGCGGAGAAACACCCCTTGAATATTATCAATCACAGGCGGCATAAAGCCCCAGGAGGCTTATACCTGGATACCCTATATTCATCATCTCATATCTCAGGCCCCCTTAGTCCTCCAGGCTTTATAGAGGGGTCATAATTTAAAGGAGAGTCTCAGCTCTTTCAGGGTACCACTGGAATTGTAATAGACCCAGGAGAGCAAGAGATATCGACATTCATATCGTCCTATTCCGTCTTAAGGCCTTACCGACAAAACTGCACATGCTAGAGGCATTTTCTTGCTGTTATGGGTCCAAGAGTATCCCAGACTCTGGCTTTGGCCTTAAACTTTAGCAGACAATCTCAGCTTTCAGGGGACATTGAAAGCTAATCAATAGCCCCTCCAGAATCGGAGAAACCGAGGTTTCAGCCCCCCACCCCTGCTTCCAGAAAGGTAGGCCTGAAAAGGGTGGATGGGGGAACATCATTCAGTTGGGCATAACTTTGCAGTGCAAGGCCGTAGAGAAGCGAGGAAGGACTCCTTGGAAAGAGGAGGGTGGGGGCTTCAAGTTCTCTATTAGGCACCTGGGCCTTTGGGGCCCTTGGAAGGGCCAGACTCACTTTAAGTTGTTAAATGGTTTTATGAGAGCTATTGCAAGGTGCTAGCGCCCTTGGCTCAATGCAGTGTCCTTCCTGGGGACCCACAATTATGAGACTGGTACAGTTGAACAGGGGGGACTCTGAAGTTTATGCGGTTTAAATTTGACATCACTGACCCATTTGTAAGCGGAGAAACACCCCTTCAAAATTATCAATCACAGGCGGCATAAAGCCCCAGGAGGCTTATACCTGGATACCCTATATTCATCATCTCATATGTCAGGCCCCCTTAGTCCCCTAGGCTATATAGAGGGGTCATAATTTAAAGGAGAGTCTCAGCTTTTCAGGGTACCACTGGAATTGTAATAGACCCAGGAGAGCAAGAGATATCGACATTCATAATGTCCTATTACGTCCTAAGGCCTTACCGACAAAACTGCACATGCTAGAGGCATTTTCTTGCTCTTATGGGTCCAAGAGTATCCCAGACTCTGGCTTTGGCCTTAACCTTTAGCAGATAATCTCAGCTTTCAGGGGACATTGAAAGCTAATCAATAGCCCCTCCAGAATCGGAGAAACCGAGGTTTCAGCCCCCCACCCCTGCTTCCAGAAAGGTAGGCCTGAAAAGGGTGGATGGGGGAACATCATTCAGTTGGGCATAACTTTGCAGTGCAAGGCCGTAGAGAAGCGAGGAAGGACTCCTTGGAAAGAGGAGGGTGGGGGCTTCAAGTTCTCTATTAGGCACCTGGGCCTTTGGGGCCCTTGGAAGGGCCAGACTCACTTTAAGTTGTTAAATGGTTTTATGAGAGCTATTGCAAGGTGCTAGCGCCCTTGGCTCAATGCAGTGTCCTTCCTGGGGACCCACAATTATGAGACTGGTACAGTTGAACAGGGGGGACTCTGAAGTTTATGCGGTTTAAATTTGACATCACTGACCCATTTGTAAGCGGAGAAACACCCCTTCAAAATTATCAATCACAGGCGGCATAAAGCCCCAGGAGGCTTATACCTGGATACCCTATATTCATCATCTCATATGTCAGGCCCCCTTAGTCCCCTAGGCTATATAGAGGGGTCATAATTTAAAGGAGAGTCTCAGCTTTTCAGGGTACCACTGGAATTGTAATAGACCCAGGAGAGCAAGAGATATCGACATTCATAATGTCCTATTACGTCCTAAGGCCTTACCGACAAAACTGCACATGCTAGAGGCATTTTCTTGCTCTTATGGGTCCAAGAGTATCCCAGACTCTGGCTTTGGCCTTAACCTTTAGCAGATAATCTCAGCTTTCAGGGGACATTGAAAGCTAATCAATAGCCCCTCTAGAATCGGAGAAATGGAGGTTTCAGCCCTCCCACCCCTGCTTCCAGAAAGGTAGGCCTGAAAAGGGTGGATGGGGAAACATCATTCAGTTGGGCATAACTCTGCAGTGCAAGGCCGTAGAGAAGCGAGGAAGGACTCCTTGGAAAGAGGAGGGTGGGGGCTTCAAGTTCTCTATTAGGCACCTGGGCCTTTGGGGCCCTTGGAAGGGCCAGACTCACTTTAAGTTGTTGAAGGTTTTATGAGAGCTATTGCAAGGTGCTAGCGCCCTTGGCTCAATGCAGTGTCCTTCCTGGGGACCCACAATTATGAGACTGGTACAGTTGAACAGGGGGGACTCTGAAGTGTATGCGGTTTAAATTTGGCATCACTGACCCATTTGTAAGCGGAGAAACACCCCTTCAAAATTATCAATCACAGGCGGCATAAAGCCCCAGGAGGCTGATACCTGGATACCCTATATTCATCATTTCATATCTCAGGCCCCCTTAGTCCCCTAGGCTATATAGAGGGGTCATAATTTAAAGGAGAGTCCCAGCTCTTTCAGGGTGCCACTGGAATTGTAATAAACCCAGGAGAGCAAGAGATATCGACATTCATATCGTCCTATTACGTCTTAAGGCCTTACCGACAAAACTGCACATGCTAGAGGCATTTTCTTGCTCTTATGGGTCCAAGAGTATCCCAGACTCTGGCTTTGACCTTAAACTTTAGCAGACAATCCCATCTTTCAGGGAACATTGAAAGCTAATCAATAGCCCCTCCAGAATCGGAGAAATCGAGGTTTCAGCCCCCCACCCCTGCTTCCAGAAAGGTAGGCCTGAAAAGGGTGGATGGGGGAACATCATTCAGTTGGGCATAACTCTGCAGTGCAAGGCCGTAGAGAAGTGAGGAAGGACTCCTTGGAAAGAGGAGGGTGGGGGCTTCAAGTTCTCTATTAGGCACCTGGGCCTTTGGGGCCCTTGGAAGGGCCAGACTCACTTTAAGTTGTTGAAGGTTTTATGAGAGCTATTGCAAGGTGCTAGCGCCCTTGGCTCAATGCAGTGTCCTTCCTGGGGACCCACAATTATGAGACTGGTACAGTTGAACAGGGGGGACTCTGAAGTGTATGCGGTTTAAATTTGGCATCACTGACCCATTTGTAAGCGGAGAAACACCCCTTCAAAATTATCAATCACAGGCGGCATAAAGCCCCAGGAGGCTGATACCTGGATACCCTATATTCATCATTTCATATCTCAGGCCCCCTTAGTCCCCTAGGCTATATAGAGGGGTCATAATTTAAAGGAGAGTCCCAGCTCTTTCAGGGTACCACTGGAATTGTAATAAACCCAGGAGAGCAAGAGATATCGACATTCATATCGTCCTATTACGTCTTAAGGCCTTACCGACAAAACTGCACATGCTAGAGGCATTTTCTTGCTCTTATGGGTCCAAGAGTATCCCAGACTCTGGCTTTGGCCTTAAACTTTAGCAGACAATCCCATCTTTCAGGGAACATTGAAAGCTAATCAATAGCCCCTCCAGAATCGGAGAAATCGAGGTTTCAGCCCCCCACCCCTGCTTCCAGAAAGGTAGGCCTGAAAAGGGTGGATGGGGGAACATCATTCAGTTGGGCATAACTCTGCAGTGCAAGGCCGTAGAGAAGCGAGGAAGGACTCCTTGGAAAGAGGAGGGTGGGGGCTTCAAGTTCTCTATTAGGCACCTGGGCCTTTGGGGCCCTTGGAAGGGCCAGACTCACTTTAAGTTGTTAAATGGTTTTATGAGAGCTATTGCAAGGTGCTAGCGCCCTTGGCTCAATGCAGTGTCCTTCCTGGGGACCCACAATTATGAGACTGGTACAGTTGAACAGGGGGGACTCTGAAGTTTATGCGGTTTAAATTTGACATCACTGACCCATTTGTAAGCGGAGAAACACCCCTTCAAAATTATCAATCACAGGCGGCATAAAGCCCCAGGAGGCTTATACCTGGATACCCTATATTCATCATCTCATATGTCAGGCCCCCTTAGTCCCCTAGGCTATATAGAGGGGTCATAATTTAAAGGAGAGTCTCAGCTTTTCAGGGTACCACTGGAATTGTAATAGACCCAGGAGAGCAAGAGATATCGACATTCATAATGTCCTATTACGTCCTAAGGCCTTACCGACAAAACTGCACATGCTAGAGGCATTTTCTTGCTCTTATGGGTCCAAGAGTATCCCAGACTCTGGCTTTGGCCTTAACCTTTAGCAGATAATCTCAGCTTTCAGGGGACATTGAAAGCTAATCAATAGCCCCTCCAGAATCGGAGAAACCGAGGTTTCAGCCCCCCACCCCTGCTTCCAGAAAGGTAGGCCTGAAAAGGGTGGATGGGGGAACATCATTCAGTTGGGCATAACTTTGCAGTGCAAGGCCGTAGAGAAGCGAGGAAGGACTCCTTGGAAAGAGGAGGGTGGGGGCTTCAAGTTCTCTATTAGGCACCTGGGCCTTTGGGGCCCTTGGAAGGGCCAGACTCACTTTAAGTTGTTAAATGGTTTTATGAGAGCTATTGCAAGGTGCTAGCGCCCTTGGCTCAATGCAGTGTCCTTCCTGGGGACCCACAATTATGAGACTGGTACAGTTGAACAGGGGGGACTCTGAAGTTTATGCGGTTTAAATTTGACATCACTGACCCATTTGTAAGCGGAGAAACACCCCTTCAAAATTATCAATCACAGGCGGCATAAAGCCCCAGGAGGCTTATACCTGGATACCCTATATTCATCATCTCATATGTCAGGCCCCCTTAGTCCCCTAGGCTATATAGAGGGGTCATAATTTAAAGGAGAGTCTCAGCTTTTCAGGGTACCACTGGAATTGTAATAGACCCAGGAGAGCAAGAGATATCGACATTCATAATGTCCTATTACGTCCTAAGGCCTTACCGACAAAACTGCACATGCTAGAGGCATTTTCTTGCTCTTATGGGTCCAAGAGTATCCCAGACTCTGGCTTTGGCCTTAACCTTTAGCAGATAATCTCAGCTTTCAGGGGACATTGAAAGCTAATCAATAGCCCCTCTAGAATCGGAGAAATGGAGGTTTCAGCCCTCCCACCCCTGCTTCCAGAAAGGTAGGCCTGAAAAGGGTGGATGGGGAAACATCATTCAGTTGGGCATAACTCTGCAGTGCAAGGCCGTAGAGAAGCGAGGAAGGACTCCTTGGAAAGAGGAGGGTGGGGGCTTCAAGTTCTCTATTAGGCACCTGGGCCTTTGGGGCCCTTGGAAGGGCCAGACTCACTTTAAGTTGTTGAAGGTTTTATGAGAGCTATTGCAAGGTGCTAGCGCCCTTGGCTCAATGCAGTGTCCTTCCTGGGGACCCACAATTATGAGACTGGTACAGTTGAACAGGGGGGACTCTGAAGTGTATGCGGTTTAAATTTGGCATCACTGACCCATTTGTAAGCGGAGAAACACCCCTTCAAAATTATCAATCACAGGCGGCATAAAGCCCCAGGAGGCTGATACCTGGATACCCTATATTCATCATTTCATATCTCAGGCCCCCTTAGTCCCCTAGGCTATATAGAGGGGTCATAATTTAAAGGAGAGTCCCAGCTCTTTCAGGGTGCCACTGGAATTGTAATAAACCCAGGAGAGCAAGAGATATCGACATTCATATCGTCCTATTACGTCTTAAGGCCTTACCGACAAAACTGCACATGCTAGAGGCATTTTCTTGCTCTTATGGGTCCAAGAGTATCCCAGACTCTGGCTTTGACCTTAAACTTTAGCAGACAATCCCATCTTTCAGGGAACATTGAAAGCTAATCAATAGCCCCTCCAGAATCGGAGAAATCGAGGTTTCAGCCCCCCACCCCTGCTTCCAGAAAGGTAGGCCTGAAAAGGGTGGATGGGGGAACATCATTCAGTTGGGCATAACTCTGCAGTGCAAGGCCGTAGAGAAGTGAGGAAGGACTCCTTGGAAAGAGGAGGGTGGGGGCTTCAAGTTCTCTATTAGGCACCTGGGCCTTTGGGGCCCTTGGAAGGGCCAGACTCACTTTAAGTTGTTGAAGGTTTTATGAGAGCTATTGCAAGGTGCTAGCGCCCTTGGCTCAATGCAGTGTCCTTCCTGGGGACCCACAATTATGAGACTGGTACAGTTGAACAGGGGGGACTCTGAAGTGTATGCGGTTTAAATTTGGCATCACTGACCCATTTGTAAGCGGAGAAACACCCCTTCAAAATTATCAATCACAGGCGGCATAAAGCCCCAGGAGGCTGATACCTGGATACCCTATATTCATCATTTCATATCTCAGGCCCCCTTAGTCCCCTAGGCTATATAGAGGGGTCATAATTTAAAGGAGAGTCCCAGCTCTTTCAGGGTACCACTGGAATTGTAATAAACCCAGGAGAGCAAGAGATATCGACATTCATATCGTCCTATTACGTCTTAAGGCCTTACCGACAAAACTGCACATGCTAGAGGCATTTTCTTGCTCTTATGGGTCCAAGAGTATCCCAGACTCTGGCTTTGGCCTTAAACTTTAGCAGACAATCCCATCTTTCAGGGAACATTGAAAGCTAATCAATAGCCCCTCCAGAATCGGAGAAATCGAGGTTTCAGCCCCCCACCCCTGCTTCCAGAAAGGTAGGCCTGAAAAGGGTGGATGGGGGAACATCATTCAGTTGGGCATAACTCTGCAGTGCAAGGCCGTAGAGAAGTGAGGAAGGACTCCTTGGAAAGAGGAGGGTGGGGGCTTCAAGTTCTCTATTAGGCACCTGGGCCTTTGGGGCCCTTGGAAGGGCCAGACTCACTTTAATTTGTTGAAGGTTTTATGACAGCTATTGCAAGGTGCTAGCGCCCTTGGCTCAATGCAATGCCCTTCCTGGGGACCCACAATTATGAGACTGGTACAGTTGAACAGGGGGGACTCTGAAGTGTATGCGGTTTAAATTCGGCATCACTGACCCATTTGTAAGCGGAGAAACACCCCTTGAATATTATCAATCACAGGCGGCATAAAGCCCCAGGAGGCTTATACCTGGATACCCTATATTCATCATCTCATATCTCAGGCCCCCTTAGTCCTCCAGGCTTTATAGAGGGGTCATAATTTAAAGGAGAGTCTCAGCTCTTTCAGGGTACCACTGGAATTGTAATAGACCCAGGAGAGCAAGAGATATCGACATTCATATCGTCCTATTCCGTCTTAAGGCCTTACCGACAAAACTGCACATGCTAGAGGCATTTTCTTGCTGTTATCGGTCCAAGAGTATCCCAGACTCTGGCTTTGGCCTTAAACTTTAGCAGACAATCTCAGCTTTCAGGGGACATTGAAAGCTAATCAATAGCCCCTCCAGAATCGGAGAAACCGAGGTTTCAGCCCCCCACCCCTGCTTCCAGAAAGGTAGGCCTGAAAAGGGTGGATGGGGGAACATCATTCAGTTGGGCATAACTTTGCAGTGCAAGGCCGTAGAGAAGCGAGGAAGGACTCCTTGGAAAGAGGAGGGTGGGGGCTTCAAGTTCTCTATTAGGCACCTGGGCCTTTGGGGCCCTTGGAAGGGCCAGACTCACTTTAAGTTGTTGAAGGTTTTATGGGAGCTATTGCAAGGTGCTAGCGCCCTTGGCTCAATGCAGTGTCCTTCCTGGGGACCCACAATTATGAGACTGGTACAGTTGAACAGGGGGGACTCTGAAGTGTATGCGGTTTAAATTTGGCATCACTGACCCATTTGTAAGCGGAGAAACACCCCTTCAAAATTATCAATCACAGGCGGCATAAAGCCCCAGGAGGCTGATACCTGGATACCCTATATTCATCATTTCATATCTCAGGCCCCCTTAGTCCCCTAGGCTATATAGAGGGGTCATAATTTAAAGGAGAGTCCCAGCTCTTTCAGGGTGCCACTGGAATTGTAATAAACCCAGGAGAGCAAGAGATATCGACATTCATATCGTCCTATTACGTCTTAAGGCCTTACCGACAAAACTGCACATGCTAGAGGCATTTTCTTGCTCTTATGGGTCCAAGAGTATCCCAGACTCTGGCTTTGACCTTAAACTTTAGCAGACAATCCCATCTTTCAGGGAACATTGAAAGCTAATCAATAGCCCCTCCAGAATCGGAGAAATCGAGGTTTCAGCCCCCCACCCCTGCTTCCAGAAAGGTAGGCCTGAAAAGGGTGGATGGGGGAACATCATTCAGTTGGGCATAACTCTGCAGTGCAAGGCCGTAGAGAAGTGAGGAAGGACTCCTTGGAAAGAGGAGGGTGGGGGCTTCAAGTTCTCTATTAGGCACCTGGGCCTTTGGGGCCCTTGGAAGGGCCAGACTCACTTTAAGTTGTTGAAGGTTTTATGAGAGCTATTGCAAGGTGCTAGCGCCCTTGGCTCAATGCAGTGTCCTTCCTGGGGACCCACAATTATGAGACTGGTACAGTTGAACAGGGGGGACTCTGAAGTGTATGCGGTTTAAATTTGGCATCACTGACCCATTTGTAAGCGGAGAAACACCCCTTCAAAATTATCAATCACAGGCGGCATAAAGCCCCAGGAGGCTGATACCTGGATACCCTATATTCATCATTTCATATCTCAGGCCCCCTTAGTCCCCTAGGCTATATAGAGGGGTCATAATTTAAAGGAGAGTCCCAGCTCTTTCAGGGTACCACTGGAATTGTAATAAACCCAGGAGAGCAAGAGATATCGACATTCATATCGTCCTATTACGTCTTAAGGCCTTACCGACAAAACTGCACATGCTAGAGGCATTTTCTTGCTCTTATGGGTCCAAGAGTATCCCAGACTCTGGCTTTGGCCTTAAACTTTAGCAGACAATCCCATCTTTCAGGGAACATTGAAAGCTAATCAATAGCCCCTCCAGAATCGGAGAAATCGAGGTTTCAGCCCCCCACCCCTGCTTCCAGAAAGGTAGGCCTGAAAAGGGTGGATGGGGGAACATCATTCAGTTGGGCATAACTCTGCAGTGCAAGGCCGTAGAGAAGTGAGGAAGGACTCCTTGGAAAGAGGAGGGTGGGGGCTTCAAGTTCTCTATTAGGCACCTGGGCCTTTGGGGCCCTTGGAAGGGCCAGACTCACTTTAATTTGTTGAAGGTTTTATGACAGCTATTGCAAGGTGCTAGCGCCCTTGGCTCAATGCAATGCCCTTCCTGGGGACCCACAATTATGAGACTGGTACAGTTGAACAGGGGGGACTCTGAAGTGTATGCGGTTTAAATTCGGCATCACTGACCCATTTGTAAGCGGAGAAACATTCCTTGAATATTATCAATCACAGGCGGCATAAAGCCCCAGGAGGCTTATACCTGGATACCCTATATTCATCATCTCATATCTCAGGCCCCCTTAGTCCTCCAGGCTTTATAGAGGGGTCATAATTTAAAGGAGAGTCTCAGCTCTTTCAGGGTACCACTGGAATTGTAATAGACCCAGGAGAGCAAGAGATATCGACATTCATATTGTCCTATTACGTCCTAAGGCCTTACCGACAAAACTGAACATGCTAGAGGCATTTTCTTGCTCTTATGGGTCCAAGAGTATCCCAGACTCTGGCTTTGGCCTTAACCTTTAGCAGATAATCTCAGCTTTCAGGGGACATTGAAAGCTAATCAATAGCCCCTCTAGAATCGGAGAAATGGAGGTTTCAGCCCTCCCACCCCTGCTTCCAGAAAGGTAGGCCTGAAAAGGGTGGATGGGGAAACATCATTCAGTTGGGCATAACTCTGCAGTGCAAGGCCGTAGAGAAGCGAGGAAGGACTCCTTGGAAAGAGGAGGGTGGGGGCTTCAAGTTCTCTATTAGGCACCTGGGCCTTTGGGGCCCTTGGAAGGGCCAGACTCACTTTAAGTTGTTGAAGGTTTTATGAGAGCTATTGCAAGGTGCTAGCGCCCTTGGCTCAATGCAGTGTCCTTCCTGGGGACCCACAATTATGAGACTGGTACAGTTGAACAGGGGGGACTCTGAAGTGTATGCGGTTTAAATTTGGCATCACTGACCCATTTGTAAGCGGAGAAACACCCCTTCAAAATTATCAATCACAGGCGGCATAAAGCCCCAGGAGGCTGATACCTGGATACCCTATATTCATCATTTCATATCTCAGGCCCCCTTAGTCCCCTAGGCTATATAGAGGGGTCATAATTTAAAGGAGAGTCCCAGCTCTTTCAGGGTACCACTGGAATTGTAATAAACCCAGGAGAGCAAGAGATATCGACATTCATATCGTCCTATTACGTCTTAAGGCCTTACCGACAAAACTGCACATGCTAGAGGCATTTTCTTGCTCTTATGGGTCCAAGAGTATCCCAGACTCTGGCTTTGGCCTTAAACTTTAGCAGACAATCCCATCTTTCAGGGAACATTGAAAGCTAATCAATAGCCCCTCCAGAATCGGAGAAATCGAGGTTTCAGCCCCCCACCCCTGCTTCCAGAAAGGTAGGCCTGAAAAGGGTGGATGGGGGAACATCATTCAGTTGGGCATAACTCTGCAGTGCAAGGCCGTAGAGAAGTGAGGAAGGACTCCTTGGAAAGAGGAGGGTGGGGGCTTCAAGTTCTCTATTAGGCACCTGGGCCTTTGGGGCCCTTGGAAGGGCCAGACTCACTTTAATTTGTTGAAGGTTTTATGACAGCTATTGCAAGGTGCTAGCGCCCTTGGCTCAATGCAATGCCCTTCCTGGGGACCCACAATTATGAGACTGGTACAGTTGAACAGGGGGGACTCTGAAGTGTATGCGGTTTAAATTCGGCATCACTGACCCATTTGTAAGCGGAGAAACATTCCTTGAATATTATCAATCACAGGCGGCATAAAGCCCCAGGAGGCTTATACCTGGATACCCTATATTCATCATCTCATATCTCAGGCCCCCTTAGTCCTCCAGGCTTTATAGAGGGGTCATAATTTAAAGGAGAGTCTCAGCTCTTTCAGGGTACCACTGGAATTGTAATAGACCCAGGAGAGCAAGAGATATCGACATTCATATTGTCCTATTACGTCCTAAGGCCTTACCGACAAAACTGAACATGCTAGAGGCATTTTCTTGCTCTTATGGGTCCAAGAGTATCCCAGACTCTGGCTTTGGCCTTAACCTTTAGCAGATAATCTCAGCTTTCAGGGGACATTGAAAGCTAATCAATAGCCCCTCTAGAATCGGAGAAATGGAGGTTTCAGCCCTCCCACCCCTGCTTCCAGAAAGGTAGGCCTGAAAAGGGTGGATGGGGAAACATCATTCAGTTGGGCATAACTCTGCAGTGCAAGGCCGTAGAGAAGCGAGGAAGGACTCCTTGGAAAGAGGAGGGTGGGGGCTTCAAGTTCTCTATTAGGCACCTGGGCCTTTGGGGCCCTTGGAAGGGCCAGACTCACTTTAAGTTGTTGAAGGTTTTATGAGAGCTATTGCAAGGTGCTAGCGCCCTTGGCTCAATGCAGTGTCCTTCCTGGGGACCCACAATTATGAGACTGGTACAGTTGAACAGGGGGGACTCTGAAGTGTATGCGGTTTAAATTTGGCATCACTGACCCATTTGTAAGCGGAGAAACACCCCTTCAAAATTATCAATCACAGGCGGCATAAAGCCCCAGGAGGCTGATACCTGGATACCCTATATTCATCATTTCATATCTCAGGCCCCCTTAGTCCCCTAGGCTATATAGAGGGGTCATAATTTAAAGGAGAGTCCCAGCTCTTTCAGGGTACCACTGGAATTGTAATAAACCCAGGAGAGCAAGAGATATCGACATTCATATCGTCCTATTACGTCTTAAGGCCTTACCGACAAAACTGCACATGCTAGAGGCATTTTCTTGCTCTTATGGGTCCAAGAGTATCCCAGACTCTGGCTTTGGCCTTAAACTTTAGCAGACAATCCCATCTTTCAGGGAACATTGAAAGCTAATCAATAGCCCCTCCAGAATCGGAGAAATCGAGGTTTCAGCCCCCCACCCCTGCTTCCAGAAAGGTAGGCCTGAAAAGGGTGGATGGGGGAACATCATTCAGTTGGGCATAACTCTGCAGTGCAAGGCCGTAGAGAAGTGAGGAAGGACTCCTTGGAAAGAGGAGGGTGGGGGCTTCAAGTTCTCTATTAGGCACCTGGGCCTTTGGGGCCCTTGGAAGGGCCAGACTCACTTTAATTTGTTGAAGGTTTTATGACAGCTATTGCAAGGTGCTAGCGCCCTTGGCTCAATGCAATGCCCTTCCTGGGGACCCACAATTATGAGACTGGTACAGTTGAACAGGGGGGACTCTGAAGTGTATGCGGTTTAAATTCGGCATCACTGACCCATTTGTAAGCGGAGAAACATTCCTTGAATATTATCAATCACAGGCGGCATAAAGCCCCAGGAGGCTTATACCTGGATACCCTATATTCATCATCTCATATCTCAGGCCCCCTTAGTCCTCCAGGCTTTATAGAGGGGTCATAATTTAAAGGAGAGTCTCAGCTCTTTCAGGGTACCACTGGAATTGTAATAGACCCAGGAGAGCAAGAGATATCGACATTCATATTGTCCTATTACGTCCTAAGGCCTTACCGACAAAACTGAACATGCTAGAGGCATTTTCTTGCTCTTATGGGTCCAAGAGTATCCCAGACTCTGGCTTTGGCCTTAACCTTTAGCAGATAATCTCAGCTTTCAGGGGACATTGAAAGCTAATCAATAGCCCCTCTAGAATCGGAGAAATGGAGGTTTCAGCCCTCCCACCCCTGCTTCCAGAAAGGTAGGCCTGAAAAGGGTGGATGGGGAAACATCATTCAGTTGGGCATAACTCTGCAGTGCAAGGCCGTAGAGAAGCGAGGAAGGACTCCTTGGAAAGAGGAGGGTGGGGGCTTCAAGTTCTCTATTAGGCACCTGGGCCTTTGGGGCCCTTGGAAGGGCCAGACTCACTTTAAGTTGTTGAAGGTTTTATGAGAGCTATTGCAAGGTGCTAGCGCCCTTGGCTCAATGCAGTGTCCTTCCTGGGGACCCACAATTATGAGACTGGTACAGTTGAACAGGGGGGACTCTGAAGTGTATGCGGTTTAAATTTGGCATCACTGACCCATTTGTAAGCGGAGAAACACCCCTTCAAAATTATCAATCACAGGCGGCATAAAGCCCCAGGAGGCTGATACCTGGATACCCTATATTCATCATTTCATATCTCAGGCCCCCTTAGTCCCCTAGGCTATATAGAGGGGTCATAATTTAAAGGAGAGTCCCAGCTCTTTCAGGGTACCACTGGAATTGTAATAAACCCAGGAGAGCAAGAGATATCGACATTCATATCGTCCTATTACGTCTTAAGGCCTTACCGACAAAACTGCACATGCTAGAGGCATTTTCTTGCTCTTATGGGTCCAAGAGTATCCCAGACTCTGGCTTTGGCCTTAAACTTTAGCAGACAATCCCATCTTTCAGGGAACATTGAAAGCTAATCAATAGCCCCTCCAGAATCGGAGAAATCGAGGTTTCAGCCCCCCACCCCTGCTTCCAGAAAGGTAGGCCTGAAAAGGGTGGATGGGGGAACATCATTCAGTTGGGCATAACTCTGCAGTGCAAGGCCGTAGAGAAGTGAGGAAGGACTCCTTGGAAAGAGGAGGGTGGGGGCTTCAAGTTCTCTATTAGGCACCTGGGCCTTTGGGGCCCTTGGAAGGGCCAGACTCACTTTAATTTGTTGAAGGTTTTATGACAGCTATTGCAAGGTGCTAGCGCCCTTGGCTCAATGCAATGCCCTTCCTGGGGACCCACAATTATGAGACTGGTACAGTTGAACAGGGGGGACTCTGAAGTGTATGCGGTTTAAATTCGGCATCACTGACCCATTTGTAAGCGGAGAAACATTCCTTGAATATTATCAATCACAGGCGGCATAAAGCCCCAGGAGGCTTATACCTGGATACCCTATATTCATCATCTCATATCTCAGGCCCCCTTAGTCCTCCAGGCTTTATAGAGGGGTCATAATTTAAAGGAGAGTCTCAGCTCTTTCAGGGTACCACTGGAATTGTAATAGACCCAGGAGAGCAAGAGATATCGACATTCATATTGTCCTATTACGTCCTAAGGCCTTACCGACAAAACTGAACATGCTAGAGGCATTTTCTTGCTCTTATGGGTCCAAGAGTATCCCAGACTCTGGCTTTGGCCTTAACCTTTAGCAGATAATCTCAGCTTTCAGGGGACATTGAAAGCTAATCAATAGCCCCTCTAGAATCGGAGAAATGGAGGTTTCAGCCCTCCCACCCCTGCTTCCAGAAAGGTAGGCCTGAAAAGGGTGGATGGGGAAACATCATTCAGTTGGGCATAACTCTGCAGTGCAAGGCCGTAGAGAAGCGAGGAAGGACTCCTTGGAAAGAGGAGGGTGGGGGCTTCAAGTTCTCTATTAGGCACCTGGGCCTTTGGGGCCCTTGGAAGGGCCAGACTCACTTTAAGTTGTTGAAGGTTTTATGAGAGCTATTGCAAGGTGCTAGCGCCCTTGGCTCAATGCAGTGTCCTTCCTGGGGACCCACAATTATGAGACTGGTACAGTTGAACAGGGGGGACTCTGAAGTGTATGCGGTTTAAATTTGGCATCACTGACCCATTTGTAAGCGGAGAAACACCCCTTCAAAATTATCAATCACAGGCGGCATAAAGCCCCAGGAGGCTGATACCTGGATACCCTATATTCATCATTTCATATCTCAGGCCCCCTTAGTCCCCTAGGCTATATAGAGGGGTCATAATTTAAAGGAGAGTCCCAGCTCTTTCAGGGTGCCACTGGAATTGTAATAAACCCAGGAGAGCAAGAGATATCGACATTCATATCGTCCTATTACGTCTTAAGGCCTTACCGACAAAACTGCACATGCTAGAGGCATTTTCTTGCTCTTATGGGTCCAAGAGTATCCCAGACTCTGGCTTTGACCTTAAACTTTAGCAGACAATCCCATCTTTCAGGGAACATTGAAAGCTAATCAATAGCCCCTCCAGAATCGGAGAAATCGAGGTTTCAGCCCCCCACCCCTGCTTCCAGAAAGGTAGGCCTGAAAAGGGTGGATGGGGGAACATCATTCAGTTGGGCATAACTCTGCAGTGCAAGGCCGTAGAGAAGTGAGGAAGGACTCCTTGGAAAGAGGAGGGTGGGGGCTTCAAGTTCTCTATTAGGCACCTGGGCCTTTGGGGCCCTTGGAAGGGCCAGACTCACTTTAAGTTGTTGAAGGTTTTATGAGAGCTATTGCAAGGTGCTAGCGCCCTTGGCTCAATGCAGTGTCCTTCCTGGGGACCCACAATTATGAGACTGGTACAGTTGAACAGGGGGGACTCTGAAGTGTATGCGGTTTAAATTTGGCATCACTGACCCATTTGTAAGCGGAGAAACACCCCTTCAAAATTATCAATCACAGGCGGCATAAAGCCCCAGGAGGCTGATACCTGGATACCCTATATTCATCATTTCATATCTCAGGCCCCCTTAGTCCCCTAGGCTATATAGAGGGGTCATAATTTAAAGGAGAGTCCCAGCTCTTTCAGGGTACCACTGGAATTGTAATAAACCCAGGAGAGCAAGAGATATCGACATTCATATCGTCCTATTACGTCTTAAGGCCTTACCGACAAAACTGCACATGCTAGAGGCATTTTCTTGCTCTTATGGGTCCAAGAGTATCCCAGACTCTGGCTTTGGCCTTAAACTTTAGCAGACAATCCCATCTTTCAGGGAACATTGAAAGCTAATCAATAGCCCCTCCAGAATCGGAGAAATCGAGGTTTCAGCCCCCCACCCCTGCTTCCAGAAAGGTAGGCCTGAAAAGGGTGGATGGGGGAACATCATTCAGTTGGGCATAACTCTGCAGTGCAAGGCCGTAGAGAAGTGAGGAAGGACTCCTTGGAAAGAGGAGGGTGGGGGCTTCAAGTTCTCTATTAGGCACCTGGGCCTTTGGGGCCCTTGGAAGGGCCAGACTCACTTTAATTTGTTGAAGGTTTTATGACAGCTATTGCAAGGTGCTAGCGCCCTTGGCTCAATGCAATGCCCTTCCTGGGGACCCACAATTATGAGACTGGTACAGTTGAACAGGGGGGACTCTGAAGTGTATGCGGTTTAAATTCGGCATCACTGACCCATTTGTAAGCGGAGAAACACCCCTTGAATATTATCAATCACAGGCGGCATAAAGCCCCAGGAGGCTTATACCTGGATACCCTATATTCATCATCTCATATCTCAGGCCCCCTTAGTCCTCCAGGCTTTATAGAGGGGTCATAATTTAAAGGAGAGTCTCAGCTCTTTCAGGGTACCACTGGAATTGTAATAGACCCAGGAGAGCAAGAGATATCGACATTCATATCGTCCTATTCCGTCTTAAGGCCTTACCGACAAAACTGCACATGCTAGAGGCATTTTCTTGCTGTTATCGGTCCAAGAGTATCCCAGACTCTGGCTTTGGCCTTAAACTTTAGCAGACAATCTCAGCTTTCAGGGGACATTGAAAGCTAATCAATAGCCCCTCCAGAATCGGAGAAACCGAGGTTTCAGCCCCCCACCCCTGCTTCCAGAAAGGTAGGCCTGAAAAGGGTGGATGGGGGAACATCATTCAGTTGGGCATAACTTTGCAGTGCAAGGCCGTAGAGAAGCGAGGAAGGACTCCTTGGAAAGAGGAGGGTGGGGGCTTCAAGTTCTCTATTAGGCACCTGGGCCTTTGGGGCCCTTGGAAGGGCCAGACTCACTTTAAGTTGTTGAAGGTTTTATGAGAGCTATTGCAAGGTGCTAGCGCCCTTGGCTCAATGCAGTGTCCTTCCTGGGGACCCACAATTATGAGACTGGTACAGTTGAACAGGGGGGACTCTGAAGTGTATGCGGTTTAAATTTGGCATCACTGACCCATTTGTAAGCGGAGAAACACCCCTTCAAAATTATCAATCACAGGCGGCATAAAGCCCCAGGAGGCTGATACCTGGATACCCTATATTCATCATTTCATATCTCAGGCCCCCTTAGTCCCCTAGGCTATATAGAGGGGTCATAATTTAAAGGAGAGTCCCAGCTCTTTCAGGGTGCCACTGGAATTGTAATAAACCCAGGAGAGCAAGAGATATCGACATTCATATCGTCCTATTACGTCTTAAGGCCTTACCGACAAAACTGCACATGCTAGAGGCATTTTCTTGCTCTTATGGGTCCAAGAGTATCCCAGACTCTGGCTTTGACCTTAAACTTTAGCAGACAATCCCATCTTTCAGGGAACATTGAAAGCTAATCAATAGCCCCTCCAGAATCGGAGAAATCGAGGTTTCAGCCCCCCACCCCTGCTTCCAGAAAGGTAGGCCTGAAAAGGGTGGATGGGGGAACATCATTCAGTTGGGCATAACTCTGCAGTGCAAGGCCGTAGAGAAGTGAGGAAGGACTCCTTGGAAAGAGGAGGGTGGGGGCTTCAAGTTCTCTATTAGGCACCTGGGCCTTTGGGGCCCTTGGAAGGGCCAGACTCACTTTAAGTTGTTGAAGGTTTTATGAGAGCTATTGCAAGGTGCTAGCGCCCTTGGCTCAATGCAGTGTCCTTCCTGGGGACCCACAATTATGAGACTGGTACAGTTGAACAGGGGGGACTCTGAAGTGTATGCGGTTTAAATTTGGCATCACTGACCCATTTGTAAGCGGAGAAACACCCCTTCAAAATTATCAATCACAGGCGGCATAAAGCCCCAGGAGGCTGATACCTGGATACCCTATATTCATCATTTCATATCTCAGGCCCCCTTAGTCCCCTAGGCTATATAGAGGGGTCATAATTTAAAGGAGAGTCCCAGCTCTTTCAGGGTACCACTGGAATTGTAATAAACCCAGGAGAGCAAGAGATATCGACATTCATATCGTCCTATTACGTCTTAAGGCCTTACCGACAAAACTGCACATGCTAGAGGCATTTTCTTGCTCTTATGGGTCCAAGAGTATCCCAGACTCTGGCTTTGGCCTTAAACTTTAGCAGACAATCCCATCTTTCAGGGAACATTGAAAGCTAATCAATAGCCCCTCCAGAATCGGAGAAATCGAGGTTTCAGCCCCCCACCCCTGCTTCCAGAAAGGTAGGCCTGAAAAGGGTGGATGGGGGAACATCATTCAGTTGGGCATAACTCTGCAGTGCAAGGCCGTAGAGAAGTGAGGAAGGACTCCTTGGAAAGAGGAGGGTGGGGGCTTCAAGTTCTCTATTAGGCACCTGGGCCTTTGGGGCCCTTGGAAGGGCCAGACTCACTTTAATTTGTTGAAGGTTTTATGACAGCTATTGCAAGGTGCTAGCGCCCTTGGCTCAATGCAATGCCCTTCCTGGGGACCCACAATTATGAGACTGGTACAGTTGAACAGGGGGGACTCTGAAGTGTATGCGGTTTAAATTCGGCATCACTGACCCATTTGTAAGCGGAGAAACATTCCTTGAATATTATCAATCACAGGCGGCATAAAGCCCCAGGAGGCTTATACCTGGATACCCTATATTCATCATCTCATATCTCAGGCCCCCTTAGTCCTCCAGGCTTTATAGAGGGGTCATAATTTAAAGGAGAGTCTCAGCTCTTTCAGGGTACCACTGGAATTGTAATAGACCCAGGAGAGCAAGAGATATCGACATTCATATTGTCCTATTACGTCCTAAGGCCTTACCGACAAAACTGAACATGCTAGAGGCATTTTCTTGCTGTTATGGGTCCAAGAGTATCCCAGACTCTGGCTTTGGCCTTAACCTTTAGCAGATAATCTCAGCTTTCAGGGGACATTGAAAGCTAATCAATAGCCCCTCCAGAATCGGAGAAATCGAGGTTTCAGCCACCCACCCCTGCTTCCAGAAAGGTAGGCCTGAAAAGGGTGGATGGGGGAACATCATTCAGTTGGGCATAACTTTGCAGTGCAAGGCCGTAGAGAAGTGAGGAAGGACTCCTTGGAAAGAGGAGGGTGGGGGCTTCAAGTTCTCTATTAGGCACCTGGGCCTTTGGGGCCCTTGGAAGGGCCAGACTCACTTTAAGTTGTTGAAGGTTTTATGACAGCTATTGCAAGGTGCTAGCGCCCTTGGCTCAATGCAGTGTCCTTCCTGGGGACCCACAATTATGAGACTGGTACAGTTGAACAGGGGGGACTCTGAAGTGTATGCGGTTTAAATTTGGCATCACTGACCCATTTGTAAGCGGAGAAACACCCCTTCAAAATTATCAATCACAGGCGGCATAAAGCCCCAGGAGGCTGATACCTGGATACCCTATATTCATCATTTCATATCTCAGGCCCCCTTAGTCCCATAGGCTATATAGAGGGGTCATAATTTAAAGGAGAGTCCCAGCTCTTTCAGGGTACCACTGGAATTGTAATAGACCCAGGAGAGCAAGAGATATCGACATTCATATCGTCCTATTACGTCTTAAGGCCTTACCGACAAAACTGCACATGCTAGAGGCATTTTCTTGCTCTTATGGGTCCAAGAGTATCCCAGACTCTGGCTTTGGCCTTAAACTTTAGCAGACAATCTCAGCTTTCAGGGGACATTGAAAGCTAATCAATAGCCCCTCTAGAATCGGAGAAATCGAGGTTTCAGCCCCCCACCCCTGCTTCCAGAAAGGTAGGCCTGAAAAGGGTGGATGGGGAAACATCATTCAGTTGGGCATAACTTTGCAGTGCAAGGCCGTAGAGAAGTGAGGAAGGACTCCTTGGAAAGAGGAGGGTGGGGGCTTCAAGTTCTCTATTAGGCACCTGGGCCTTTGGGGCCCTTGGAAGGGCCAGACTCACTTTAATTTGTTGAAGGTTTTATGACAGCTATTGCAAGGTGCTAGCGCCCTTGGCTCAATGCAATGCCCTTCCTGGGGACCCACAATTATGAGACTGGTACAGTTGAACAGGGGGGACTCTGAAGTGTATGCGGTTTAAATTCGGCATCACTGACCCATTTGTAAGCGGAGAAACACCCCTTGAATATTATCAATCACAGGCGGCATAAAGCCCCAGAAGGCTTATACCTGGATACCCTATATTCATCATGTCATATCTCAGGCCCCCTTAGTCCTCCAGGCTTTATAGAGGGGTCATAATTTAAAGGAGAGTCTCAGCTTTTCAGGGTACCACTGGAATTGTAATAGACCCAGGAGAGCAAGAGATATCGACATTCATATTGTCCTATTACGTCCTAAGGCCTTACCGACAAAACTGCACATGCTAGAGGCATTTTCTTGCTGTTATGGGTCCAAGAGTATCCCAGACTCTGGCTTTGGCCTTAAACTTTAGCAGACAATCTCAGCTTTCAGGGGACATTGAAAGCTAATCAATAGCCCCTCCAGAATCGGAGAAATCGAGGTTTCAGCCCCCCACCCCTGCTTCCAGAAAGGTAGGCCTGAAAAGGGTGGATGGGGAAACATCATTTAGTTGGGCATAACTCTGCAGTGCAAGGCCGTAGAGAAGCGAGGAAGGACTCCTTGGAAAGAGGAGGGTGGGGGCTTCAAGTTCTCTATTAGGCACCTGGGCCTTTGGGGCCCTTGGAAGGGCCAGACTCACTTTAATTTGTTGAAGGTTTTATGACAGCTATTGCAAGGTGCTAGCGCCCTTGGCTCAATGCAATGGCCTTCCTGGGGACCCACAATTATGAGACTGGTACAGTTGAACAGGGGGGACTCTGAAGTGTATGCGGTTTAAATTCGGCATCACTGACCCATTTGTAAGCGGAGAAACACCCCTTGAATATTATCAATCACAGGCGGCATAAAGCCCCAGAAGGCTTATACCTGGATACCCTATATTCATCATGTCATATCTCAGGCCCTCTTAGTCCTCCAGGCTTTATAGATGGGTCATAATTTAAAGGAGAGTCTCAGCTCTTTCAGGGTACCACTGGAATTGTAATAGACCCAGGAGAGCAAGAGATATCGACATTCATATCGTCCTATTACGTCTTAAGGCCTTACCGACAAAACTGCACATGCTAGAGGCATTTTATTGCTGTTATGGGTCCAAAGAGTATCCCAGACTCTGGCTTTGGCCTTAAACTTTAGCAGACAATCTCAGCTTTCAGGGGACATTGAAAGCTAATCAATAGCCCCTCCAGAATCAGAGAAATCGAGGTTTCAGCCCCCCACCCCTGCTTCCAGAAAGGTAGGCCTGAAAAGGGTGGATGGGGAAACATCATTTAGTTGGGCATAACTCTGCAGTGCAAGGCCGTAGAGAAGCGAGGAAGGACTCCTTGGAAAGAGGAGGGTGGGGGCTTCAAGTTCTCTATTAGGCACCTGGCCCTTTGGGGCCCTTGGAAGGGCCAGACTCACTTTAATTTGTTGAAGGTTTTATGAGAGCTATTGCAAGGTGCTGGCGCCCTTGGCTTAATGCAGTGCCTTCCTGGGGACCCACAATTTTGAGACTGGTACAGTTGAACAGGGGGGACTCTGAAGTGTATGCGGTTTAAATTTGGCATCACTGACCCATTTGTAAGCGGAGAAACACCCCTTCAAAATTATCAATCACAGGCGGCATAAAGCCCCAGGAGGCTTATACCTGGATACCCTATATTCATTATTTCATATCTCAGGCCCTCTTAGTCCCCTAGGCTATATAGAGGGGTCATAATTTAAAGGAGAGTCTCAGCTCTTTCAAATGTTTGTAAATTAGAAAAGAATTGTTATGATTTAACACTCGGTTAAAGTCCAAGTCTGACAGGCCCACTGATCCACTGGGAATTCAAATGTAATTTTGGTTGTGTATACTAATACATCAGTGCGGAAGAACTAGTCTAATCCTCTGTTTGTAAGAAGGGCACACAATTCATTTCATCCTGCCAACAGTTTAGACCATATATTTGTGGTAACAATGTACTTTGACAACCACCTCCATGGAGGCAGCTGTTACTTTGACTGTAGCCAGCTGATTGTAAGGAAGCAGCAATAATGTCCTCTAGGAAAGTGCAGGCACTCTAAGGTGGAGGTTCATCGTCCATGTGAAGGGGATGTGTCAGGATAAATGATCTTTCATACTTTCTGGGGGAGTTTGTTGTACCTCATCTTCCTCTTCCACCTCCTGGTTTCTTTTGCTTGAAGTCGATTCAGCATTTATGAGAATACAAAGTCAATGGCCCCAGTGGGTCAGGTGTTATGTTTCTGGACAGTCATTTATACTGCAGTTTCATCTTTTGAACAGTCATCTATATTGAGCTATTATGTGTGTGTATGCATGTATGTGTATATATATATCTATATATATATATATATATATATATATATATATATATATATTATAATAATTTTTTTTTTTTTTTATTAGAATCATATTGTACATGTATGCTATGTGTTTGAAGGAAGGGTTAGGGTCACTGTAATAAGATTGTAGTACGATTTTCAGCAGTGTCACAATAGCTGCAGTGAGATGAACTAGTAGACAGGTTTAATCAGCAGCGTTTGCACTGTCTATTGGTGCTGCTGAGTTGTCACAGGTTGGACAACACTGATCTAGCCCATAGCATTTGATTAGTCTATTAGTGAAAGCTGTAGGTAACAGCTGGTATTAGGAAGTGGAATGTGATTGGTTCATGTGCTATTCCTTGTGTTTAAAAGGACAGCTCATACCTGTGCTAACAATGGCTGGATATTGACACATTTGGTAAGAGGTCTAAGGGACACAAAATCTGTTTTGAAATGTATTTTGGATTTTTGAATTAAATACACTGGGCCTGATTCATTAGGGGAAGTTAGCCACTATTTAATTTGTAACCTTTGCATTATAGCTGAACAAATATTTAATATGATGTAGCACTTACCCTTGTGTATCAAACCATTGTCCTATAGATTGTAATTTTTTTTTTGTGTTAGTAAATTTTCTGGAAATTATTTTATTTTGCACATAAGTTAAATACTGGCTGTTCTTTCAAGTAGCACATAGTCTGTGTGACACAGATACTTGAAAACTTATTTGTGCACTGAAATTTAAAGTGGATCTAGGAAATGAGCCAGTGTTTTCTTTATGTGCAAAATAAACTAATATGCACCCCTTGCATTGTAACATGATTTTGTCCAGAAAACTCACTAAAGTGAATTATCCACCCCCCCTCCCAGTGTCAGTACATGCCCTCATGTTCTAATACTTCTCTTCCTTTGTAGAATGTTTAACTCCTGCACCTTGTTCAAACCCTTGATATATTTAAATGTTTCTATTATCCTTTCTCTTCTGTGCTCAAAACTATACATATCACACATAACGCATAATAGTGCAAAAGACAATGTCTTGTTCCCCCCCCCCATACACTAGAAGTCCCCCCCCCCCATACACTAGAAGTCCCCCCCCCCATACACTAGAAGTCCCCCCCCCCATACACTAGAAGTCCCCCCCCCCATACACTGCAGGCCCCCCCCCCATTTACAGCAGGCCCCCCACGTTTTGTGCGCGCACCCCACCCCCCACATTTTGTGCGCACACCCCACCCCCCACATTTTGTGCGCGCACCCCACCCCCCACATTTTGTGCGCGCACCCCACCCCCCAACATTTTGTGCGTGCACCCCACCCCCCACATTTTGTGCGTGCACCCCACCCCCCACATTTTGTGCGTGCACCCCACCCCCCACATTTTGTGCGTGCACCCCCCACATTTTGTGAGTGCACCCCCCACATTTTGTGCCTGCACCCTCCCCACCCACTTTATGCACCTGCCCTGCCCCCCACCACTTTTTATTTGCACAAATGTGTTTTTTTTAATTTTTTTAATTTTCATTTTTAAATAAATAAAGATATGTTAAGCTAACAAATTCTGTGGCGCTTTACCATCATGTTGCTTTTTCCAGAGACCAGACCCCCCCCCCCCCAGGTGTGTGCCTGCCCCCCTCCATCACTCTGTGCCATTCTGCCACCACCTTCATCACTACAGGGGCTATCACACTCTCATTACATTGCCACAAGCCCCCTGTGCCAGCACACACATTACTGTGCCCCCTTAAGATCACACTGCTCACTCCACTGCAGAGAGACTTTACAGGCTCAAGACTGGTGAGCGAGATTGGAAGGAGAAGTGACCCAGAGGAGAACAGACCAAGCTGTTCAAGGTGAGTCCCTGATGTTTCCTTACATCAGTACATTCTCCATGGCTGCACCTTTATTCTCCTGTGTCTGTTTCTAAAATCTCCTCTGTTATAATTTCTTGTGTCATATTCATTATACATGTCCAAACAGGGAAGGTCTTCAAGACTCTGTAGGTATACCGAGGGATGAAGACTTCCAGAAGCTGCGGAGACAGTTCCCTGTGATAGCTGATGGACGTGGGCCACAGTTAAGGGACTACAGACTCCTATCACTCAAGATCAACAGCATAAGAAAATATGGTAAATAAGAATTTATACTAAATTTTAGGTAATAATGAAATTAGTGATTCTGCTTTATAAGGTTTCACAGGAAATGTTATATGTACAGTGTGTGGGAGAAGCTAAGAAACAAAGAAACGCTCAGCTTTTCAAAGACAACTTTTATATGTAGAGCCCTGTATATAGTCACTAAGAGTGTCAGCTCCCTGGGAGAGGGTTCATGGTCAGAGGCCAAGTGAGACTGAGCTATCTGTACAGCGCTGCGGTATATAAATATATGATGTGTGCCTCTAACAGGAGAGAGATATGGGAGCTAAAAGCCACCAGGTCACATGTGACCTCCCCATTAATATTATGTCCATATGACCTTTATACACTGTGCAGGAGGAGACAGGAGATGTATATAGGAGCTGTATATATTTACTTATCACTGCAACACTTTGAAAAGTGTGTGTGTGTATATATGTGTATATATATGTGTATATTTATTTTATTAGAACCTTAATGTAGATGTATGCTGGGTGTTTGATGGAAGTGACATCACTGTAATAAAATTGCAGTAAGTATTTCAGCAGTGTCACAATAGCTGCAGTGAGATGAACTACTAGACAGGTTTAATCAGCAGCGTTTGCACTGTCTATTGGTGCTGCTGAGTTATCATGTGTGTAATAAGGGCACAGACTTGTACAGTGTGTATATACATGTACCTTATTGTAGATGTATGCTGGGTGTTTGAAGATTTCCTGTGAAGCTGATTGCTGTAGAATTGTCTATATACAGATATCTGTGAGAAGCTAAGACGCTACATCTGTTGTGATGCAACACTCGGCTTCTCAAAGAGATCCCTGTATAGAAGTGTCAGCACCCTAGGAGAGGATATCTATATATCTATATATCTATATATCTATATATCTATATATCTATATATCTATATATCTATATATCTATATATATATATATATCTTATTGTAGATGTATGCTGGGTGTTTGAAGGAAGTGACATCACTGCCATTCACCTGCCAACCAGGAAGTGCTGAGTGACAGGAAATACCTGGCAGCCATGCTCATTTCTCAGCACATAGCACATTGTACAGACATGTGTTCACAGCTCTCCTGACTCTTCTTATTCATTTCACCTCAGACCATTCTACAACAATCAGCTTCTCAAAGAGAGCCTTGTATATAAGTGTCAGCACCCTAGGAGAGGAGATAGATAGATAGATAGATAGCTAGATAGAGATGCAGCTCTTTGCAAATTGAAAAATGGTTCCAGAGAAGTGAATATCACACAATATCAATATCTGAGTGAGAGAAGTTAAAAATATCCAAGGCAATGTAAAATACAATATAACATTTTAATATACAATTAAGTCACAATGCTCAATATCAAAAGTATATATCAAAAGTCGTATACTGTGGAGATTAACCTATTATCTAATCTTTACATAACAGTTCCACTGGTGTTCACACTTATTATGATTGATCATCTACAATCTTATATAATAGTTCCATCTGTGTTTACACTTGCTATTATGATTGATCTATAATCAATATCATATCTTCTAATTTATTACTGCAGTAATATATACTTTTTATATTGAGTATTGTGACTTTTAATTGTATATTAAAATGTTATATTGTATTTTACATTGCCTTGGATATTTTTAACTTCTCTCACTCAGATATTGATATCATGTGATATTCACTTCTCTGGAACCATTTTTCAGCGCTGTGTAATTGTTTTCTTCCCAGGAGATTATAACCCTAACTCCCAGGCTCGGGTCTATGGAGGAGAAAATACTTTACCTACAGCTTGGCAGGGTGCTTTGGATACATATCAGTGAGAAGCTAAGATATTCACCAATAGTGCAAAAGCACTCAGCTTCTCACAGATATCCACAGAAGTTTATTCAGATCCCTATTCAATATATTTACCAACCAGCAGGGGATGTCAAGATGGTTTTATTGTACATTGGGTGGAATTCTGCAGTAATGAAATTACATTGATTAAATGGATTGTATCGGGGGGGGAGGAAGCACGGCAACCACTGACACTTGCACAGAGGAAAGGCCTAGCATCCCAGGACATATCTGTAAATAAAATAAAATTATATTTTAAAAAGTACATTGATAGTCAATTAAAATATATATTAGACAACAGGTGATAATACTTAAAAGTGGCAAGTTTTTCTGCTCAAAGGCATTTCCCAGCGATTTGGGTCACACGTGACTTTACCGGTCACTTGGTCATTGTTGGAAGTTTCATGCAAATCTGAGATGGCTCGGCCTCCATTCTCGGTTCTGCATTATGCGTAGATAGAGCGTGCTGTTTTATCAGGTTCCTTGCTATATCCATCTCTGTAGCTTCCACCTTTACCTGCATCCTCCTGGCACCAACATATGTTTATCCCCAAAATGTGGCTTATCCCCATTCCAGAACCTGGAAAGCTGAAGAATGCAAACTCCCGAGCTAGTTTCAGATAGTTGGTAGATAGATACGTTCACGGCACTAACAGTCATCCGCCAGCTCTGCTTTTTCCAACAGCAAGAATAAGCTGTTTTTTTGGAATGACATAGCCAGCACAGACATCATCCATCCATCCATTCTGTGCATGCACCAGAAATATTTATCCAAATATATCTTGCTGAAATATATTAGAATTTCCATGACTGTCCACTAGTCAGTCAATTAGTGACAAATGTTTGTAAATTAGAAAATAATTGTGTTTAGGCAGCTTAAGCTGTAATGGAAGTGAATAGCATTGATTACTATAATACATACAAACTGCACAGTGTGAATCTTTCTTGCAATATCAATATTTATTAGTCTTTGGGTAACATGTGGGTCCAAGATGGCCTGTTTACTGGTTTAACCTCTTTAGTTGGAGTTAATTTGCTTTAAAATCGGATTTATAAACTGCACATTTGAACATTACAGTTAACCATCATTAAGAAGTGGCTGCTTTATTTAAGAACAAAAATAAATACAAAATACCATACAGGTGTCAAATAACTGCCTTCCATATTCTCGCCTCCACTCACCCAGTTCATTAAAACACAAAATTATGACTGACTCTTCAAGCTTCCTGAATCAGCTACAGTTGATTAATAGGGCCTTCAGATTAAAAATGATTGTGTTTGTCCCTGGGGGAGGAAAGGTCTCGTGATGGAAGGGGCAGAATATCACAAATATCAAAGGGCTGTCAATCTTGTATGGGTTTGAATTAAAGAAACCCAACAAATTATTTAGCCTCTTTAGGGGAAACAATTTAGTTTTAGAAACAAAGGAAATTCTAGAATGTAGAATTTCTTACCAATAATATCCTTCATGCGCATCTTATTCTGCGCCTTCCTCCACTTGTCATAGCAAAAACGACCTTTGCAGACACAATAGTTACTTGAATGACATAATTCATATCGATTTATTTTTTTAATGAAAAGGGGATTTTATTTACTTTTTCAAAATCGTAAAATTTGAGGTAAAATACTTTACTTTCAAATTTTGTACAAAATACAGAGCTATCACATACCCCTGGGAAACTATGTATATTATACATATATTTCTATATAACATTACATCATATATATAATATATATGCCAAAAAAGGTGTGTTTTTTTAAAAAAAATATGTATTTATTAAACGGAACAATTTAAGGAGCACTTTGTTGGAAGCACTCTGAAACGGTACTTGTGGCAGGGAATGATTGCAGCCCGTAGGGTCAGTAAATATCCGATAACTGTCCACCAGTCAGTCAATTGGTGACAAATGTTTGTAAATTAGAAAAGAATTGTTATGATTTAACACTCGGTTAAAGTCCAAGTCTGACAGGCCCACTGAACCACTGGGAATTAAAATGTAATTTAGGTTGTGTATACTAATGAGTCAGTGCGGAAGAACTAGTCTAATCCTCTGTTTGTAAGAAGGGCACACAATTCATTTCATCCTGCCAACAGTTTAGACCATATATTTGTGGTAACAATGTACTTTGACAACCACCTCCATGGAGGCAGCTGTTACTTTGACTGTAGCCAGCTGATTGTAAGGAAGCAGCAATAATGTCCTCTAGGAAAGTGCAGGCACTCTAAGGTGGAGGTTCATCGTCCATGTGAAGGGGATGTGTCAGGATAAATGATGAAAATACATCTTTCATACTTTCTGGGGGAGTTTGTTGTACCTCATCTTCCTCTTCCACCTCCTGGTTTCTTTTGCTTGAAGTCGATTCAGCATTTATGAGAATACAAAGTCAATGGCCCCAGTGGGTCAGGTGTTATGTTTCTGGACAGTCATTTATACTGCAGTTTCATCTTTTGAACAGTCATCTATATTGAGCTATTATGTGTGTGTATGTATGTATGTGTATATATATATATATATAATTATAATAATTTTTATTTTTTTTTATTAGAATCATATTGTACATGTATGCTATGTGTTTGAAGGAAGGGTTAGGGTCACTGTAATAATATTGTAGTACGATTTTCAGCAGTGTCACAATAGCTGAGTGAGATGAAGAACCACTAAAAACAGGTTTAATCAGCCGTTTTTGCACTGTCTATTGGTGCTGCTGAGATATCATTGTGTGTAATAAGGTCATAGACTTTCTCCCATTTGGGTTTTTAATCTTCTTTCCACTTCATCATGGGATATTAAAGTTTCATGGTAGTCGCATAAGATCTCCCCTTTCCGAAACAGCCTGGTGGCAACCACTTTCTTTCCTTTAGTTTCATCTGGAATAAATGCCAGACCCTTCCATTCCTGACGGGAGATCAGATGCTCTACATCCTTGTTGTCTTTTTTGGACCCTGTGGCTTCCAGTTCACTAAAATCTCGCAGGTTCGCGGGATGTTTTGTTTCCATCCCTGGAGCTCAACATATTTAATAATTTGACGTTCCTCTGGAAGCCTTGTCCAAAAACGACCTGAAGAAAATTGACAAAACAAATATTAGAATGGCTAAAAAACATTTTAATAGTGCATAATCAAAGGGCTGTCAATCTTGTATGGGTTTGAATTAAAGAAATCCAACACATTATTTAGCCTTTTTAGGGGAAACAATTTAGTTTTAGAAACAAAAGAATGTAGAATTTCTTACCAATAATATCCTCCATTCGCATCTTATTCTGCGCCTTCCGCCACTTAGGGAAAGTGATCAAAAGTGCGTGGGTGCCAACAGAATCACATATCTGTATTAAGGTCTCCTGACCCGTGATTTATGGCCCCCTGGATTGCCAGTCCAGATGCACATTTGTCCCAACCTTTCAAAGCTGCATTCCAGCCCTCTAACCAAAGAGGCAAGTGCTGATCTGCCACAACTGCACTTGATCTTGGCCGAAAGCCATAAAGAGATGTGAAGGCTGTAGGGCCTTCTGTGACTGCCCTCCAAATAAGTGTTTCTTGGTCTTTTTGTTTCTCAGATATCTGTCCCCAAGTCTGTAGTTTAGTGTGGGCATTGTGCAAATATACTAAGGAAAGGAGGAACTTCCATGCATAGATCAGGCTCTGAGCCTTTAACAGATGCGCAAGAACATCTACTTCACGCTGGAAACCATTTTCTAGTGGAGACAGTATAGGATGGTGAATGGTTGTACTTTTTTAAAATTGCTTCCAAGATGTTAATAAACATATTTAAAAGAAAATTCATTTAGCAAAAAATAAAATTTTAAACCAGGACAGTCCACCAAAAAACTAATCGTCTAAGTCGGCCCCTTCCCCTCCAAAAGAGGCTTTTTAACTCCATAGTCAAATAGAAGTTCCACCCCAGGACCGATGTATTGTCGCTGTGAGGTTACTGGGTTTAATTATGTTTTTATAGTCCACAGTTTGTAAGAAACTGGCTTAATGTTGTACTTGTTTCTAGAGTGATTCTTTTTTTTTTTTTTTTTTTTTGCCAAAAGTTGCTTTGAGGTGCAAGTGACAACTGTACGGTGCACTTATTGTGTCCACACACAACGCTATTCCTTGGAATCTTTAAAACAAAGCAGGTGCCCCATTGCTTCCTATGGGATTATCTTCATTCTTTTATCCCCTTCATCATTATATATTAAAGATCCATGAGAGTCACATAAGATTTCCCTTTCCGAACCCAAACTGGTGGCAACCAGTTTGTCTTCTTTATTTTCATCTGGAAACATTGCCGGACCCTTCCATTTGTGATGAAAGACCAGATATTGTTATTTTGGTTACTCAGACACTGTGGCTTTCAGTTGGGTCCTGCGGGGGGACCCTGTCGCCAGCTGACGGACTCTGGAACAGAAAAAAAAAGCAGGGCCCTGTCGTCCGGGCTGGGGATGTTTTGTGTCCATCTCTGGTGCTTAACGTACCGAAGAATCTGATGTTCTTCTGGAAGCAGTCAAAAAAATATTTGGCCTATTTGGGGGAACAATTTAGTTTTTGAAACAAAAGAATGCAGAATTTCCTACCAATAATATCCTCCATGCACATCTTATTCTGCACCTTTCACCAGAATAAGCAGCACAGACATCAGCATCCATCCATTCTGTGCATGCTCCAGAAGTAGTCATCTAAATGTATTTTGCTGAAATATATTACAATTTCCATGACTGTCCACCTGTCAGTCAATTAGTGACAAATGTTTGTAAATTAGAAAATAAGTGTTTAGTCCATTTGCACCGGACTGAAGTTTCTGAATCTGACGTTGCCATATTCCACTTGGCTCAGCTTCTCCAACATCTTCCTCATGTTGGAATGAGCTTCCTCTACCAAAATAGTGATCTGTCTTCTTCTGGCACACTCTTTGCAGATGCACTTTACACAAATCTATCACAGAACTTGCAGTAAATTTGACATGCTAATGGCACACAAACTGAATGAGTATTTTTTTTATAATATGTATTTGTTAAATGGAACAATTTAAGTACCCCTTTGTTCGAAGCACTATGAAACAGTACTTGGGGCAGGCCGTAGGGTCAGCAAATATCCAATAACGTATGAAACTTTGAACAGAACATGCCACACTAGAAATTATAAACTTGTCTGCAAGTTATGTGATATGGCACCTTCTTTCATCCTTTTTTTTTGGGGAGTTTGTTGCATATTAACATCAACTTCCTCTTCCACCTCTCGGTTTCTTTTGCTTGAAGACGATTCAGCATTTCTGAAAATGCAAAAAGTCAATGATATATGTTTCTGGAAAGTCATTTATAGTGGGCTATTATGTGTGTATGTGGATAGAAATAGAGATATATTTATTTTATTAGAACCTTAATGTAGATGTATGCTGGGTGTTTGATGGAAGTGACATCACTGTAATAAAATTGCAGTAAGTATTTCAGCAGTGTCACAATAGCTGCAGTGAGATGAACTACTAGACAGGTTTAATCAGCAGCGTTTGCACTGTCTATTGGTGCTGCTGAGTTATCATGTGTGTAATAAGGGCACAGACTTGTACAGTGTGTATATACACGTACCTTATTGTAGATGTATGCTGGGTGTTTGAAGATTTCCTGTGAAGCTGATTGCTGTAGAATTGTCTATATACAGATATCTGTGAGAAGCTAAGACGCTACATCTGTTGTGATGCAACACTCGGCTTATCAAAGAGAGCCCTGTATAGAAGTGTCAGCACCCTAGGAGAGGATATATATATATATATATATATATATATATATATCTTATTGTAGATGTATGCTGGGTGTTTGATGGAAGTGACATCACTGTAATAAAATTGCAGTAAGTATTTCAGCAGTGTCACAATAGCTGCAGTGAGATGAACTACTAGACAGGTTTAATCAGCAGCGTTTGCACTGTCTATTGGTGCTGCTGAGTTATCATGTGTGTAATAAGGGCACAGACTTGTACAGTGTGTATATACACGTACCTTATTGTAGATGTATGCTGGGTGTTTGAAGGAAGTGACATCACTGCTATTCACCTGCCAACCAGGAAGTGCTGAGTGACAGGAAATACCTGGCAGCCATGCTCATTTCTCAGCACATAGCACATTGTACAGACATGTGTTCACAGCTCTCCTGACTCTTCTTATTCATTTCACCTCAGACCATTCTACAACAATCAGCTTCTCAAAGAGAGCCTTGTATATAAGTGTCAGCACCCTAGGAGAGGAGATAGATAGATAGATAGATAGCTAGATAGAGATGCAGCTCTTTGCAAATTGAAAAATGGTTCCAGAGAAGTGAATATCACACAATATCAATATCTGAGTGAGAGAAGTTAAAAATATCCAAGGCAATGTAAAATACAATATAACATTTTAATATACAATTAAGTCACAATGCTCAATATCAAAAGTATATATCAAAAGTCGTATACTGTGGAGATTAACCTATTATCTAATCTTTACATAACAGTTCCACTGGTGTTCACACTTATTATGATTGATCATCTACAATCTTATATAATAGTTCCATCTGTGTTTACACTTGCTATTATGATTGATCTATAATCAATATCATATCTTCTAATTTATTACTGCAGTAATATATACTTTTTATATTGAGTATTGTGACTTTTAATTGTATATTAAAATGTTATATTGTATTTTACATTGCCTTGGATATTTTTAACTTCTCTCACTCAGATATTGATATCATGTGATATTCACTTCTCTGGAACCATTTTTCAGCGCTGTGTAATTGTTTTCTTCCCAGGAGATTATAACCCTAACTCCCAGGCTCGGGTCTATGGAGGAGAAAATACTTTACCTACAGCTTGGCAGGGTGCTTTGGATACATATCAGTGAGAAGCTAAGATATTCACCAATAGTGCAAAAGCACTCAGCTTCTCACAGATATCCACAGAAGTTTATTCAGATCCCTATTCAATATATTTACCAACCAGCAGGGGATGTCAAGATGGTTTTATTGTACATTGGGTGGAATTCTGCAGTAATGAAATTACATTGATTAAATGGATTGTATCGGGGGGGGAGGAAGCACGGCAACCACTGACACTTGCACAGAGGAAAGGCCTAGCATCCCAGGACATATCTGTAAATAAAATAAAATTATATTTTAAAAAGTACATTGATAGTCAATTAAAATATATATTAGACAACAGGTGATAATACTTAAAAGTGGCAAGTTTTTCTGCTCAAAGGCATTTCCCAGCGATTTGGGTCACACGTGACTTTACCGGTCACTTGGTCATTGTTGGAAGTTTCATGCAAATCTGAGATGGCTCGGCCTCCATTCTCGGTTCTGCATTATGCGTAGATAGAGCGTGCTGTTTTATCAGGTTCCTTGCTATATCCATCTCTGTAGCTTCCACCTTTACCTGCATCCTCCTGGCACCAACATATGTTTATCCCCAAAATGTGGCTTATCCCCATTCCAGAACCTGGAAAGCTGAAGAATGCAAACTCCCGAGCTAGTTTCAGATAGTTGGTAGATAGATACGTTCACGGCACTAACAGTCATCCGCCAGCTCTGCTTTTTCCAACAGCAAGAATAAGCTGTTTTTTTGGAATGACATAGCCAGCACAGACATCATCCATCCATCCATTCTGTGCATGCACCAGAAATATTTATCCAAATATATCTTGCTGAAATATATTAGAATTTCCATGACTGTCCACTAGTCAGTCAATTAGTGACCAATGTTTGTAAATTAGAAAATAATTGTGTTTAGGCAGCTTAAGCTGTAATGGAAGTGAATAGCATTGATTACTATAATACATACAAACTGCACAGTGTGAATCTTTCTTGCAATATCAATATTTATTAGTCTTTGGGTAACATGTGGGTCCAAGATGGCCTGTTTACTGGTTTAACCTCTTTAGTTGGAGTTAATTTGCTTTAAAATCGGATTTATAAACTGCACATTTGAACATTACAGTTAACCATCATTAAGAAGTGGCTGCTTTATTTAAGAACAAAAATAAATACAAAATACCATACAGGTGTCAAATAACTGCCTTCCATATTCTCGCCTCCACTCACCCAGTTCATTAAAACACAAAATTATGACTGACTCTTCAAGCTTCCTGAATCAGCTACAGTTGATTAATAGGGCCTTCAGATTAAAAATGATTGTGTTTGTCCCTGGGGGAGGAAAGGTCTCGTGATGGAAGGGGCAGAATATCACAAATATCAAAGGGCTGTCAATCTTGTATGGGTTTGAATTAAAGAAACCCAACAAATTATTTAGCCTCTTTAGGGGAAACAATTTAGTTTTAGAAACAAAGGAAATTCTAGAATGTAGAATTTCTTACCAATAATATCCTTCATGCGCATCTTATTCTGCGCCTTCCTCCACTTGTCATAGCAAAAACGACCTTTGCAGACACAATAGTTACTTGAATGACATAATTCATATCGATTTATTTTTTTAATGAAAAGGGGATTTTATTTACTTTTTCAAAATCGTAAAATTTGAGGTAAAATACTTTACTTTCAAATTTTGTACAAAATACAGAGCTATCACATACCCCTGGGAAACTATGTATATTATACATATATTTCTATATAACATTACATCATATATATAATATATATGCCAAAAAAGGTGTGTTTTTTTAAAAAAAATATGTATTTATTAAACGGAACAATTTAAGGAGCACTTTGTTGGAAGCACTCTGAAACGGTACTTGTGGCAGGGAATGATTGCAGCCCGTAGGGTCAGTAAATATCCGATAACTGTCCACCAGTCAGTCAATTGGTGACAAATGTTTGTAAATTAGAAAAGAATTGTTATGATTTAACACTCGGTTAAAGTCCAAGTCTGACAGGCCCACTGAACCACTGGGAATTAAAATGTAATTTAGGTTGTGTATACTAATGAGTCAGTGCGGAAGAACTAGTCTAATCCTCTGTTTGTAAGAAGGGCACACAATTCATTTCATCCTGCCAACAGTTTAGACCATATATTTGTGGTAACAATGTACTTTGACAACCACCTCCATGGAGGCAGCTGTTACTTTGACTGTAGCCAGCTGATTGTAAGGAAGCAGCAATAATGTCCTCTAGGAAAGTGCAGGCACTCTAAGGTGGAGGTTCATCGTCCATGTGAAGGGGATGTGTCAGGATAAATGATGAAAATACATCTTTCATACTTTCTGGGGGAGTTTGTTGTACCTCATCTTCCTCTTCCACCTCCTGGTTTCTTTTGCTTGAAGTCGATTCAGCATTTATGAGAATACAAAGTCAATGGCCCCAGTGGGTCAGGTGTTATGTTTCTGGACAGTCATTTATACTGCAGTTTCATCTTTTGAACAGTCATCTATATTGAGCTATTATGTGTGTGTATGTATGTATGTGTATATATATATATATATTATAATAATTTTTATTTTTTTTTATTAGAATCATATTGTACATGTATGCTATGTGTTTGAAGGAAGGGTTAGGGTCACTGTAATAATATTGTAGTACGATTTTCAGCAGTGTCACAATAGCTGAGTGAGATGAAGAACCACTAAAAACAGGTTTAATCAGCCGTTTTTGCACTGTCTATTGGTGCTGCTGAGATATCATTGTGTGTAATAAGGTCATAGACTTTCTCCCATTTGGGTTGTTTTTAATCTTCTTTCCACTTCATCATGGGATATTAAAGTTTCATGGTAGTCGCATAAGATCTCCCCTTTCCGAAACAGCCTGGTGGCAACCACTTTCTTTCCTTTAGTTTCATCTGGAATAAATGCCAGACCCTTCCATTCCTGACGGGAGATCAGATGCTCTACATCCTTGTTGTCTTTTTTGGACCCTGTGGCTTCCAGTTCACTAAAATCTCGCAGGTTCGCGGGATGTTTTGTTTCCATCCCTGGAGCTCAACATATTTAATAATTTGACGTTCCTCTGGAAGCCTTGTCCAAAAACGACCTGAAGAAAATTGACAAAACAAATATTAGAATGGCTAAAAAACATTTTAATAGTGCATAATCAAAGGGCTGTCAATCTTGTATGGGTTTGAATTAAAGAAATCCAACACATTATTTAGCCTTTTTAGGGGAAACAATTTAGTTTTAGAAACAAAAGAATGTAGAATTTCTTACCAATATTTTCCTCCATTCGCATCTTATTCTGCGCCTTCCGCCACTTAGGGAAAGTGATCAAAAGTGCGTGGGTGCCAACAGAATCACATATCTGTATTAAGGTCTCCTGACCCGTGATTTATGGCCCCCTGGATTGCCAGTCCAGATGCACATTTGTCCCAACCTTTCAAAGCTGCATTCCAGCCCTCTAACCAAAGAGGCAAGTGCTGATCTGCCACAACTGCACTTGATCTTGGCCGAAAGCCATAAAGAGATGTGAAGGCTGTAGGGCCTTCTGTGACTGCCCTCCAAATAAGTGTTTCTTGGTCTTTTTGTTTCTCAGATATCTGTCCCCAAGTCTGTAGTTTAGTGTGGGCATTGTGCAAATATACTAAGGAAAGGAGGAACTTCCATGCATAGATCAGGCTCTGAGCCTTTAACAGATGCGCAAGAACATCTACTTCACGCTGGAAACCATTTTCTAGTGGAGACAGTATAGGATGGTGAATGGTTGTACTTTTTTAAAATTGCTTCCAAGATGTTAACTAGCGCCTCAGAGTTTATGAATTTTTGAGTGCACAGTGTGTACATTTTCTCATAGAAATCTGCAATTTCCATGCGAGCCTGACCAAAAAATACAGTTCTGACAAATGTGAAAGCAGTTCTACCTAGTGAGGAGCTGTCCCACCAACAGCATTTCTACCTGTAGTTACCACTTTATTGAGTTCATTGTACAGTGAGGTATAATTTGTCCTGATAGAATTTTTCCTACTAAAGAAGCCCCTTCCCCTCCAAAGGAGGCTTTTCTAACTCCATAATCAAAGTGGAGTATTTTGCAGTAAATTTGATATATTAATGGCACACAAACTGCATGAGTTATTTTTTTTTTTTTTAGAAAATGTGTATTTATTAAACACAACAATTTAAGTAGCACATATCTAAAACACCCTGCCAAGCTGATCCAAAGATTCTTTTGATATGATTTTTATACTTTTGAAATAAAAAAGGTTTTTTCCAAAATATGTATCCAATGTACAGATATCTGTGAGAAGCTTAAGATATTCACCAATTGTGCAAAAGCTCTCGGCTTCTCACAGACATTGCACTGGGATCTGAATACACTTCTGTGTATATCTTTACCAACTTTTACCAAATTTTATTTACTTTTTCAAAATCGTAAAATTTGAGGTAAAATACTTTACTTTCAAATTTGATACAAAATAGAGCTATCTCATACCCCTGGGAAAATATGTATATTATACATATATTTCTATATAACACTATATCATATATATATATATATATATATATATATATATATATATATATATATATATATATATATATATATATTATATATATATATATATATATATATATATATAATGTAACCCCCTGTCACTGTGTGTATTGTGTGGTGCAATGGGTACACAGTGCACCTCCTTCTCAAGCCCAGGCTAGCTGATGGGCCATGGGTGTAAATGATCAGGGGGTCCCTGCACATGCAGGTGTTTCTCTGTAGTTAGTGGGACACAGGTGATGCAGTGTAATAAAAGTCACAATAAATTTGGGCGCCAGACCATCTCTATAACAAATTAAACTCTTTATTTACACTCCTCTTCCTCCAGCACGATAATCATATTGGTTTCATCAATAAAGAAATATATGTACAGCTCCTCACTCTCTCCAGCACAGTTCTTAATCAGCAATACGAATATGGTTGCAAATATCTTATTACTCCTCCTGCACAGTTCTTAATGTTATCCAGATGTTATGTAACATAAATCATAGGTTTTTCTTACACTCCATACTCACTGCAGATCACCCTCCTCTGCAGGGCACTCACATGGATGCTAACAGTCAGGCCGCTTCTCCTCCATGCAGCTCTGACACACTCTGTGTAACTCTCAGCTGCAGCTCATCCCTCCTCTGCGGGGATGATGTCTCCTGTCGGCTCTGACACGTCACTCTGTGTACTCCCAGCCTCAGGATCTGACAATACAGCTACCATGCCTCTTGTAGCAACCCTCACTCCAGGGGCTCTTCCATGCAGATGTCCCCCTCTCTCTTGGGTTCTCTATAGTGACATGGAGTTCTCCCCCTCATCCAGGGCACACATTCCTTGCCCTGGCTGTCACCATCCTCAGACTTCCAGGCAAGGCTGGGGGATCCTGGATCTTCCACCCCACTCCCAGGTCCCCAGCTACATCTCTCCTCTTCTGTATCACCTCTCTATATCTCTCTCTCAATTCCTCCCTTTCTGACAGCCCCTCCTTCTTCTCCCCTAGTCTCACAGACTGGGCTGGGTTATCACCATGGTAACCAGTTTATGTAACTTTTCATAAACTTCTAGCTTGCCCTCTAGGTGACCCCTCCTGTATTCACTGAAGTAAAGGCTTTACTAACATGCCACTAGGGGGCGTTACATATATATATATATATATATATGCCAAACAAGTTGTGTTTTTTTAAGACTTTTTAGAAATTGTAACGTCTAAAGACACTGCACAGATTAGCTAATTTACAGTTGTGTACATATGGAGGAGTGTTGGACAAGGGATATTCCTTGTGGCTTAGAATATACTAGAAGAGGTACATTAGAAAAATACAAATATTTGATACGCACCATTTCCTCATCCTGCTGAAGTACAAAAGTAGCAACTTGCTGCGTGGATGTCTTATGGTTCTTCACACCAACAACAGTAGTGTTTACCACTTCATCTCCAAGATTGCGCTGATGGCGTTTCCTTTGCAGCCACTCAGTCACCTGCAGATGATAAAGTCATTTAACTTATCTACAGTTTACCTGGAGGAAACAGAGGTCAGGTATTAGGGTGTTACTTACTGTCATGTTCTGCACTACACCCGGTCGTTGCAGGTGCTTGAGAATGACCACAGCCTCCAGATAGTAGAGGATTGTCAGCTTCTCTTTTTTCCTCAAGCTTCTGATCTGTTTTAGCTTTCTCAATGGCTTCAAGAAATCCAGGCTTTGCCACCGCCAGAAGCTTACGGTACTCCTCTGGGGTTTTAATGTCATCACTCAGCAAGTCGTACCTGTAAATAATACATACAAGAATGATTACACATGCAGCAGTTATAATATAATTGTACAATAATGTAGGACAGCCGAGGAGCTGTTGTAGGTACCTAGACACCCTGACTGTTGCAGTGCACAGTTTCTACCTAGAGCTTATGTGTATCTTTTGAATAGTTATTTAAAAGCAATTTCCTTTACCCTTGTCAGAGAGGTCTATGAGGAACAAAACTATGTATACCTGAAGTAAAACTGTGCCTGCCCCTGAATCCGTGCTTGAGTGTTACCTTTTTGCCACGATCTCCTTTGAGACGGCTTTATTGATGGCCCCTTGGATGTCCTTTGTCCGATTCATAAAAGATTGAAAGGCTTCAAACAGGTCCTTGTTTTGAAGCACCAGGTTGGTGGATGTGATCTGGTACTGAACAAACCTCTTCAAGCTCTTAAGATAGTTTGCAGCAGTCTGGTTCGTTAGTCCAGTTTCTCTAAGCTTGTTAAAATACTGGATGGTTTTTTCAATGTCCAGTACAAAATCCAAGGAGACTTTTGTTCTGTCCATGTAGAACAAGTACCTTGCGACATTTTCCACCTAAGATTAAAAAGTCCCACTGAACCATCTGACTTGTCACATTTGGCAGCTGATGCCTAGGAAGTGTTGGTTATAAAGGTATATTGGTGTTTACAAAGCCTGTTTCTTAAAAAAAACAAGTGTGCAGGCAGTGACATAGGAAGTGTAACACTGGCACAGGAAATACCTGGCAGCCATGTTCAGTTCTCAGCACATACCACATAGTAAGGACATTTTTTCACAGCTCTCCAGCCTCTTCTTCATTTGAACTCAGACCATTCTACAACAATCAGCTTCACAGGAAATCTTCTGTGTACACATCTGTGAGAATCTAAGACACTACATCTGTTTTGATGACACACTCGGCTTTTCAAAGACAACCTTATATGTAGGGAGCCCTTTATGCACTCACTAAGAGTGTCAGCTCCCTGGGAGAGGGTTCTAGGTCAGATGCCAAGTGAGACTGAGCTATCTGTACAGCACTGCGGTATATAAATATATGATGTGCTAAAAGCCACCAGGTCACATGTGACCTCCCCTTTAATATTCTGTCCATATGACCATTATACACTGTGCAGGAGGAGACGGATATATATAGGAATTGGGTAAATATATATATATATACACATCACTGCAACAGTTTGAAAAGATTAATGTTATATAGAGATACATATTTTTAAAGACAACCTTATATTTACAGTATCTAAATAAAAACTACAGTGATATTCAATAAAATTATATATTTATTGGACAACTGGTGATATTAATACATAATTAACAGTTAATGATATAGGTGCAACTATTTATGAACATATTAAAAATTTGAAAATAACCCAAACAATATTTTAAACCAGGACACAAAAAACTAATCGTCTAGAAAAGAGAGGTCAGCCCCTTCCCCTCCAAAGGAGGCTTTTGTAACTCCATAATCAAAGAGCAGTTCCACTCCAGGACTGATGTCCTCTGACGCCATCAGTAATATTGAAGATATGGAATTGTTGAAAAGGATTAAAGATATTGGCTTAATGTTGAACTTGTGTCTTGAATGATTGATTTTTCTACCAAAAGTCGATTGAAGGTGTGGGTGACAACTGCATGGCGCAGTTGTTGCGTCCACACACAAACGTTTTTGCTTTGAGTCTTTAAAAAAGTATAGGTACCCCATTTCTCCCATTTGGGTTGTTTTTAATCTTCTTTCCCCTTCATCATGGGATATTAAAGTTCCATGGTAGTCGCATAAGATCTCCCCTTTCCGAAACAGCCTGGTGGCAACCACTTTCTCTCCTTTAGTTTCATCTGGAATGATTGCCAGACCCTTCCATTCCTGACGGGAGATCAGATGCTCTACATCCTTGTTGTCTTTTTGGTCTTTCGGACGCTGTGGCTTCCAGTTCGCTAAAATCTCACAGGTTCTCGGGATGTTTTGTTTCCATCCCTGGAGCTCAACATATTTAATAATTTGACGTTCCTCTGGAAGCCTTGTCCGAAAACGACCTGAAGAAAATTGACAAAACAAATATTAGAATGGCTAAAAAACATTTTAATAGTGCATAATCAAAGGGCTGTCAATCTTGTATGGGTTTGAATTAAAGAAATCCAACACATTATTTAGCCTTTTTAGGGGAAACAATTTAGTTTTAGAAACAAAAGAATGTAGAATTTCTTACCAATAATATCCTCCATTCGCATCTTATTCTGCGCCTTCCGCCACTTGTCGTAGCAAAAACGACCTCTAGGAAGTTGCAGGCACTCTTTAAGAGGTGGAACTTCACGGTCCATGAGAAGGGGATATGTCAGGATGAATGACGAGTATACATCATCTTTCATCCTTTTTTGGGGAGATTGGGGTACCTCAACATCATCTTCCTCTTCTACCTCTCGGTTTCTTTTGGTCGAAGAAGATTCAGCAGTTCTGAAAATTCAAAGTCAATGTTATATGTGTTTCTGGACAATGAATTATAGTGCAGTTTCCCCTAATAATATATTTACTTTGTCGATGCTTGAGGTGGTTCCTTGGGAATCGTGCTATTTATCATTTCTGAGGCCATCACCAGGTCCTCTATGTTTTTCATCCGATAAAACCGCTCTGCGGTGGCATCCGAATGTGATAAATACTTGGCAAATGCACTCTTTTGGCCATCCGAGAACTTAGAGGACACATAAGTTTCCATAACGCGGCGGATTTCCTGGCTTGTGATGGGTTTCAGATTAAATCTAGAAAGGGAAAATAAAGTATAGTAAAGTAATGAAAATGTTAAGAGTATGGTAGCAAAATTGACCAATGTTTTTGCGTATCTCCAATGTGTTTATCCCCCCATGAGAAATGTAATATAGCTATGTTACGTGCAGATAAACAAGTCATCTTCACTTACTTTTGGTGGAACCTTGAGAGGTCATTGGATGCATTATATATTTTTTCACCCGTTGTTGAGATGAAAAAATATGCGCTGTCCTGGTTGTTCTTGAAGAATGTGGTTCTGATCTTCTTGAAATAAACATCAAACCACTGAAAGGAAAGAGAAACAAATGTTACCTTTGCAGACACAATAGTTACTTGAATGACATGTCATATCTATTTATTTATTTTTTAATGAAAGGAATCTTATTTACTTTTTCAAAATCATAAAATTTGAGGTAAAACACTTTACTTTCAAATTTGATACAAAATACAGAGCTATCTCATACCCCTGGGAAAATATGTATATTATACATATATTTCTATATAACACTATATCATATATATATATATATATATATATATATATATATATATATATATATATATATATGCCAAACAAGTTGTGTTTTTTTAAGACTTTTTAGAAATTGTAACGTCTAAAGACACTGCACAGATTAGCTAGTTTACAGTTGTGTACATATGGAGGAGTGTTGGACAAGGGATATTCCTTGTGGCTTAGAATATACTAGAAGAGGTACATTAGAAAAATACAAATATTTGATACGCACCATTTCCTCATCCTGCTGAAGTACAAAAGTAGCAACTTGCTGCGTGGATGTCTTATGGTTCTTCACACCAACAACAGTAGTGTTTACCACTTCATCTCCAAGATTGCGCTGATGGCGTTTCCTTTGCAGCCACTCAGTCACCTGCAGATGATAAAGTCATTTAACTTATCTACAGTTTACCTGGAGGAAACAGAGGTCAGGTATTAGGGTGTTACTGTCATGTTCTGCACTACACCCGGTCGTTGCAGGTGCTTGAGAATGACCACAGCCTCCAGATAGTAGAGGATTGTCAGCTTCTCTTTTTCCTCAAGCTTCTGATCTGTTTTAGCTTTCTCAATGGCTTCAAGAAATCCAGGCTTTGCCACCGCCAGAAGCTTACGGTACTCCTCTGGGGGTTTAATGTCATCACTCAGCAAGTCGTACCTGTAAATAATACATACAAGAATGATTACACATGCAGCAGTTATAATATAATTGTACAATAATGTAGGACAGCCGAGGAGCTGTTGTAGGTACCTAGACACCCTGACTGTTGCAGTGCACAGTTTCTACCTAGAGCTTATGTGTATCTTTTGAATAGTTATTTAAAAGCAATTTCCTTTACCCTTGTCGGAGAGGTCTATGAGGAACAAAACTATGTATACCTGAAGTAAAACTGTGCCTGCCCCTGAATCCGTGCTTGAGTGTTACCTTTTTGCCACGATCTCCTTTGAGACGGCTTTATTGATGGCCCCTTGGATGTCCTTTGAAGCCTTTCAATCTTTTATGAATCGGACAAACAGGTCCTTGTTTTGAAGCACCAGGTTGGTGGATGTGATCTGGTACTGAACAAACCTCTTCAAGCTCTTAAGATAGTTTGCAGCAGTCTGGTTCGTTAGTCCAGTTTCTCTAAGCTTATTAAAATACTGGATTGTTTTTTCAATGTCCAGTACAAAATCCAAGGAGACTTTTGTGCTGTCCATGTAGAACAAGTACCTTGCGACATTTTCCACCTAAGATTAAAAAGAGAGAAAAATGAGATTAAATACCATGCTGAAATAAAATGAAGCTGATATAAAGTACATTCCAATAACAGCAACCAATACTATGGGTTCTATATAGGAAAGTAATGTTGTATACAGTGTACGGGATATTAAGAGAAAAATGGTAATGTTTATATGTAGGCATGGAGCGCGAGTCTGTTGTATATAAAGGACCCATCACTGAACATTACTGACTATGCAACATATAAATGGCTGATGATTATGATAGGAAATACAAGATAATGTAATTGTTTATTACTACTAAAATTTGTACCTCCTGCTGGCAATTTGGTACATTCAAGGTATGTGTCAAGTGCTTTTGGAATCCTTTAAGGATGGGATGCTCCTTGCTGTGTTTGTCGTACAAACCAGCTTCAGACATCTTCTTCCTTAGTGGAACACTCCAGTTTGGTGCGTTATCACTGGAATTAAAGACAAACAAAACAAGTTATATTATCATTGCGTCCAAATATTGGTAACAAATGAAGCCCAATGATAGAGAGAGTGAGAAACGAAGGAACAAATGTATGATCCACTTTACTTACATTGCTTGATTTTCATTATGAATTTCATCATCATCTTCCCCATCTGTATCAACATTAACTGATGGACGTCTGTCCTTAATTTGGTTGTGTTTTTGCAGAGGCCTAAGGACACATTATGTAACAAATAAGAAATGAACAGGTTATATAAATAAATGGTGATGATGATGATAATACAAGGCCCTGACAATTCTGCAAATTATAAGAATGGGTGGGGGGGGGGGTAGCATTGACAGGTGCAAGATATATTATCAGTTATCTTATAAATAGTAATACTATTAATTATTACATTGTTGCTTTAATGGAAACCTGAAGTTATGTGAAGCTATGGAAACAGATTGTAATTAGAAATAACCAATACAATCTTTACAGACCGTGCTGGGGTTGGTGAGGGTTTTCCTTTAACGTAAACTCCAGACTGCTCAAAAAACCTGACCAGCTCCTCCATGTGTGCCGCACTGAAGGTTCTGAATCTGTTGTCAGTATAGTTAACTATGCTGAGCTTTTCCAACATCTTCCTCATGTTGGAACGAGCTTCCTCTACCAAAATGGGGATGCTTGAAGGATCTGCCTTCTTCTGGCACACTCGTTGGAGATGGACTGATAAATTTGTGTCTAGTTTCTCACAGAACTTGCAGACCAGTGGAGTTCTGTGAGACCTGCCAAAAAAGCAAAATATTAGTTTTTCAAAGACGACATTATATACAATGTACTAAATAAATGATAGCTAGAATCTGGTTGCTATAAGCAACATCTCAAACTCAGTTTACTATCCCTATGTGTTTTGCCCCCAAAAAATATATGGCCTGCCAACTTTGGGGCCAAAAAAAAGCTCTTTGGGGGCCAAAACGCGTTTCGGGGTCGTCTCGTTCATCTGAGCATAATTTTTTTGTATGGAGGTATTTTTAAAGGTTCAAACCGGAAAATCCGTCTCAAAGGGTGGAAAATGATTTTCCCAAAGTCGGCCATCTTGAGGCTCAGAGCGACCGGCATGGTTTGCCCTGCGGTTTGACCGCGAAACAGGAGCGGGGGGCCAAGAACCATTTTAAAGCACCGTTCAGCTTGCGATTTCCACTGGTTTTTGCTGCGCGGTCACTCAAAAGCATAAAAGGCTAACGCTGGAAAACGCGTTTTGTCAAAAACAAAGTCGCTATTCATCTCCGGGATTGCAAAAAGCTTCATTCTGGCCTTTGTGCCGACGCGTCAGGACAAATATTACATTTCTTATGATTAATATTTCGTCAAGCGTGGTGCATATTTTTAAAAAAAGTCTGTGGTATCGATTAACAATTATGTCGCTGGAAGACTGACGACACAGCGATATAAGAGCAAGGGAAAAAAGTACATTTCAAACAATATTTAGTGGCCCAATTTATGCTTAAAAATTCTTCGCAGGGGACAAAGCCAAGGTGCTCACCTCATCTGGTACATCTGCTTTTTTCACAAAGCGAAAAATATACTTTATAACAAATTCCCTAGGAAAATTTGAGTAGGCATCTCGGTTTGACGGCGGACTGGTTAAGATAAAAAAAAAATTTTTAAAAAGCAAGCTTGGAAACGCGATAAACGCTGGTCTTAACAAATATAATTAATAAGAAAAGAAAAGTTCGCGACGCTTGAATATTGTTTTTTTCAAACTTCAAAACCAGATTCAGACAAGCTTTTGCGTCAGGCTTCCGATTGTACAAAAAATTTTCGTTTAGGCGCAAAAAGCGCCGATACTCAAGGATTACGCCAACAGTGATACCCTACTGGAGTGCATAAGACCACGAAGGCACCTCGTTCAGCAGGGCTGAACTCCGCAGTGCAAGGCCCTAGAAATGCCAAGGAGAATTCTTTGAACAGAGGAGGGTTGGGGCTACAAGATCTCTTTTGGGAACGTGGGCCCCTGGGGCCCCGGGATGGACAAGCATTTTTTTTAAAGGTTTTACATGATCACTGGATACCCTATATACCTGGATACCCTATATTCATCATCTCATATCTAAGGGACCCTTGGTCCCCTAGGCTATATAGAGGGGTCATAATTTAAAGGAGAGTCTCAGCTCTTTCAGGGTACCACTGGAATTGTAATAGACCCAGGAGAGCAAGAGATATCGACATTCATATCGTCCTATTACGTCTTAAGGCCTTACCGACAAAACTGCACATGCTAGAGGCATTTTCTTGCTGTTATGGGTCCAAGAGGATCCCAGACTCTGGCTTTGGCCTTAAACTTTAGCAGACAATCTCAGCTTTCAGAAGACATTGAAAGCTAATCAATAGCCCCTCCAGAATCGGAGAAATCGAGGTTTCAGCCCCCCACCCCTGCTTCCAGAAAGGTAGGCCTGAAAAGGGTGGATGGGGGAACATCATTCAGTTGGGCATAACTTTGCAGTGCAAGGCCGTAGAGAAGCGAGGAAGGACTCCTTGGAAAGAGGAGGGTGGGGGCTTCAAGTTCTCTATTAGGCACCTGGGCCTTTGGGGCCCTTGGAAGGGCCAGACTCACTTTAAGTTGTTGAAGGTTTTATGAGAGCTATTGCAAGGTGCTAGCGCCCTTGGCTCAATGCAGTGTCCTTCCTGGGGACCCACAATTATGAGACTGGTACAGTTGAACAGGGGGGACTCTGAAGTGTATGCGGTTTAAATTTGGCATCACTGACCCATTTGTAAGCGGAGAAACACCCCTTCAAAATTATCAATCACAGGCAGCATAAAGCCCCAGGAGGCTGATACCTGGATACCCTATATTCATCATTTCATATCTCAGGCCCCCTTAGTCCCCTAGGCTATATAGAGGGGTCATAATTTAAAGGAGAGTCCCAGCTCTTTCAGGGTACCACTGGAATTGTAATAAACCCAGGAGAGCAAGAGATATCGACATTCATATCGTCCTATTACGTCTTAAGGCCTTACCGACAAAACTGCACATGCTAGAGGCATTTTCTTGCTCTTATGGGTCCAAGAGTATCCCAGACTCTGGCTTTGGCCTTAAACTTTAGCAGACAATCCCATCTTTCAGGGAACATTGAAAGCTAATCAATAGCCCCTCCAGAATCGGAGAAATCGAGGTTTCAGCCCCCCACCCCTGCTTCCAGAAAGGTAGGCCTGAAAAGGGTGGATGGGGGAACATCATTCAGTTGGGCATAACTCTGCAGTGCAAGGCCGTAGAGAAGTGAGGTAGGACTCCTTGGAAAGAGGAGGGTGGGGGCTTCAAGTTCTCTATTAGGCACCTGGGCCTTTGGGGCCCTTGGAAGGGCCAGACTCACTTTAATTTGTTGAAGGTTTTATGACAGCTATTGCAAGGTGCTAGCGCCCTTGGCTCAATGCAATGCCCTTCCTGGGGACCCACAATTATGAGACTGGTACAGTTGAACAGGGGGGACTCTGAAGTGTATGCGGTTTAAATTCGGCATCACTGACCCATTTGTAAGCGGAGAAACACCCCTTGAATATTATCAATCACAGGCGGCATAAAGCCCCAGGAGGCTGATACCTGGATACCCTATATTCATCATCTCATATCTCAGGCCCCCTTAGTCCTCCAGGCTTTATAGAGGGGTCATAATTTAAAGGAGAGTCCCAGCTCTTTCAGGGTACCACTGGAATTGTAATAAACCCAGGAGAGCAAGAGATATCGACATTCATATCGTCCTATTACGTCTTAAGGCCTTACCGACAAAACTGCACATGCTAGAGGCATTTTCTTGCTCTTATGGGTCCAAGAGTATCCCAGACTCTGGCTTTGGCCTTAAACTTTAGCAGACAATCCCATCTTTCAGGGAACATTGAAAGCTAATCAATAGCCCCTCCAGAATCGGAGAAATCGAGGTTTCAGGCCCCCACCCCTGCTTCCAGAAAGGTAGGCCTGAAAAGGGTGGATGGGGGAACATCATTCAGTTGGGCATAACTCTGCAGTGCAAGGCCGTAGAGAAGTGAGGAAGGACTCCTTGGAAAGAGGAGGGTGGGGGCTTCAAGTTCTCTATTAGGCACCTGGGCCTTTGGGGCCCTTGGAAGGGCCAGACTCACTTTAATTTGTTGAAGGTTTTATGACAGCTATTGCAAGGTGCTAGCGCCCTTGGCTCAATGCAATGCCCTTCCTGGGGACCCACAATTATGAGACTGGTACAGTTGAACAGGGGGGACTCTGAAGTGTATGCGGTTTAAATTCGGCATCACTGACCCATTTGTAAGCGGAGAAACACCCCTTGAATATTATCAATCACAGGCGGCATAAAGCCCCAGGAGGCTTATACCTGGATACCCTATATTCATCATCTCATATCTCAGGCCCCCTTAGTCCTCCAGGCTTTATAGAGGGGTCATAATTTAAAGGAGAGTCTCAGCTCTTTCAGGGTACCACTGGAATTGTAATAGACCCAGGAGAGCAAGAGATATCGACATTCATATCGTCCTATTACGTCTTCAGGCCTTACCGACAAAACTGCACATGCTAGAGGCATTTTCTTGCTGTTATGGGTCCAAGAGTATCCCAGACTCTGGCTTTGGCCTTAAACTTTAGCAGACAATCTCAGCTTTCAGGGGACATTGAAAGCTAATCAATAGCCCCTCCAGAATCGGAGAAATCGAGGTTTCAGCCACCCACCCCTGCTTCCAGAAAGGTAGGCCTGAAAAGGGTGGATGGGGGAACATCATTCAGTTGGGCATAACTTTGCAGTGCAAGGCCGTAGAGAAGTGAGGAAGGATTCCTTGGAAAGAGGAGGGTGGGGGCTTCAAGTTCTCTATTAGGCACCTGGCCCTTTGGGGCCCTTAAGAAGGGCCAGACTCACTTTATGTTGTTGAAGGTTTTATGAGAGCTATTGCAAGGTACTAGCGCCCTTGGCTCAATGCAGTGCCCTTCCTGGGGACCCACAATTATGAGACTGGTACAGTTGAACAGGGGGGACTCTGAAGTGTATGCGGTTAAAATTTGGCATCACTGACCCATTTGTAAGCGGAAAAACACCCCTTCAAAATTATCAATCACAGGCGGCATAAAGCCCCAGGAGGCTTATACCTGGATACCCTATATTCATCATCTCATATGTCAGGCCCCCTTAGTCCCCTAGGCTATATAGAGGGGTCATAATTTAAAGGAGAGTCTCAGCTTTTCAGGGTACCACTGGAATTGTAATAGACCCAGGAGAGCAAGAGATATCGACATTCATATTGTCCTATTACGTCCTAAGGCCTTACCGACAAAACTGCACATGCTAGAGGCATTTTCTTGCTGTTATGGGTCCAAGAGTATCCCAGACTCTGGCTTTGGCCTTAAACTTTAGCAGACAATCCCATCTTTCAGGGAACATTGAAAGCTAATCAATAGCCCCTCCAGAATCGGAGAAATCGAGGTTTCAGCCCCCCACCCCTGCTTCCAGAAAGGTAGGCCTGAAAAGGGTGGATGGGGGAACATCATTCAGTTGGGCATAACTCTGCAGTGCAAGGCCGTAGAGAAGTGAGGAAGGACTCCTTGGAAAGAGGAGGGTGGGGGCTTCAAGTTCTCTATTAGGCACCTGGGCCTTTGGGGCCCTTGGAAGGGCCAGACTCACTTTAATTTGTTGAAGGTTTTATGACAGCTATTGCAAGGTGCTAGCGCCCTTGGCTCAATGCAATGCCCTTCCTGGGGACCCACAATTATGAGACTGGTACAGTTGAACAGGGGGGACTCTGAAGTGTATGCAGTTTAAATTCGGCATCACTGACCCATTTGTAAGCGGAGAAACACCCCTTGAATATTATCAATCACAGGCGGCATAAAGCCCCAGGAGGCTTATACCTGGATACCCTATATTCATCATCTCATATCTCAGGCCCCCTTAGTCCTCCAGGCTTTATAGAGGGGTCATAATTTAAAGGAGAGTCTCAGCTCTTTCAGGGTACCACTGGAATTGTAATAGACCCAGGAGAGCAAGAGATATCGACATTCATATCGTCCTATTCCGTCTTAAGGCCTTACCGACAAAACTGCACATGCTAGAGGCATTTTCTTGCTGTTATGGGTCCAAGAGTATCCCAGACTCTGGCTTTGGCCTTAAACTTTAGCAGACAATCTCAGCTTTCAGGGGACATTGAAAGCTAATCAATAGCCCCTCCAGAATCGGAGAAACCGAGGTTTCAGCCCCCCACCCCTGCTTCCAGAAAGGTAGGCCTGAAAAGGGTGGATGGGGGAACATCATTCAGTTGGGCATAACTTTGCAGTGCAAGGCCGTAGAGAAGCGAGGAAGGACTCCTTGGAAAGAGGAGGGTGGGGGCTTCAAGTTCTCTATTAGGCACCTGGGCCTTTGGGGCCCTTGGAAGGGCCAGACTCACTTTAAGTTGTTAAATGGTTTTATGAGAGCTATTGCAAGGTGCTAGCGCCCTTGGCTCAATGCAGTGTCCTTCCTGGGGACCCACAATTATGAGACTGGTACAGTTGAACAGGGGGGACTCTGAAGTTTATGCGGTTTAAATTTGACATCACTGACCCATTTGTAAGCGGAGAAACACCCCTTCAAAATTATCAATCACAGGCGGCATAAAGCCCCAGGAGGCTTATACCTGGATACCCTATATTCATCATCTCATATGTCAGGCCCCCTTAGTCCCCTAGGCTATATAGAGGGGTCATAATTTAAAGGAGAGTCTCAGCTTTTCAGGGTACCACTGGAATTGTAATAGACCCAGGAGAGCAAGAGATATCGACATTCATAATGTCCTATTACGTCCTAAGGCCTTACCGACAAAACTGCACATGCTAGAGGCATTTTCTTGCTCTTATGGGTCCAAGAGTATCCCAGACTCTGGCTTTGGCCTTAACCTTTAGCAGATAATCTCAGCTTTCAGGGGACATTGAAAGCTAATCAATAGCCCCTCTAGAATCGGAGAAATGGAGGTTTCAGCCCTCCCACCCCTGCTTCCAGAAAGGTAGGCCTGAAAAGGGTGGATGGGGAAACATCATTCAGTTGGGCATAACTCTGCAGTGCAAGGCCGTAGAGAAGCGAGGAAGGACTCCTTGGAAAGAGGAGGGTGGGGGCTTCAAGTTCTCTATTAGGCACCTGGGCCTTTGGGGCCCTTGGAAGGGCCAGACTCACTTTAAGTTGTTGAAGGTTTTATGAGAGCTATTGCAAGGTGCTAGCGCCCTTGGCTCAATGCAGTGTCCTTCCTGGGGACCCACAATTATGAGACTGGTACAGTTGAACAGGGGGGACTCTGAAGTGTATGCGGTTTAAATTTGGCATCACTGACCCATTTGTAAGCGGAGAAACACCCCTTCAAAATTATCAATCACAGGCGGCATAAAGCCCCAGGAGGCTGATACCTGGATACCCTATATTCATCATTTCATATCTCAGGCCCCCTTAGTCCCCTAGGCTATATAGAGGGGTCATAATTTAAAGGAGAGTCCCAGCTCTTTCAGGGTGCCACTGGAATTGTAATAAACCCAGGAGAGCAAGAGATATCGACATTCATATCGTCCTATTACGTCTTAAGGCCTTACCGACAAAACTGCACATGCTAGAGGCATTTTCTTGCTCTTATGGGTCCAAGAGTATCCCAGACTCTGGCTTTGACCTTAAACTTTAGCAGACAATCCCATCTTTCAGGGAACATTGAAAGCTAATCAATAGCCCCTCCAGAATCGGAGAAATCGAGGTTTCAGCCCCCCACCCCTGCTTCCAGAAAGGTAGGCCTGAAAAGGGTGGATGGGGGAACATCATTCAGTTGGGCATAACTCTGCAGTGCAAGGCCGTAGAGAAGTGAGGAAGGACTCCTTGGAAAGAGGAGGGTGGGGGCTTCAAGTTCTCTATTAGGCACCTGGGCCTTTGGGGCCCTTGGAAGGGCCAGACTCACTTTAAGTTGTTGAAGGTTTTATGAGAGCTATTGCAAGGTGCTAGCGCCCTTGGCTCAATGCAGTGTCCTTCCTGGGGACCCACAATTATGAGACTGGTACAGTTGAACAGGGGGGACTCTGAAGTGTATGCGGTTTAAATTTGGCATCACTGACCCATTTGTAAGCGGAGAAACACCCCTTCAAAATTATCAATCACAGGCGGCATAAAGCCCCAGGAGGCTGATACCTGGATACCCTATATTCATCATTTCATATCTCAGGCCCCCTTAGTCCCCTAGGCTATATAGAGGGGTCATAATTTAAAGGAGAGTCCCAGCTCTTTCAGGGTACCACTGGAATTGTAATAAACCCAGGAGAGCAAGAGATATCGACATTCATATCGTCCTATTACGTCTTAAGGCCTTACCGACAAAACTGCACATGCTAGAGGCATTTTCTTGCTCTTATGGGTCCAAGAGTATCCCAGACTCTGGCTTTGGCCTTAAACTTTAGCAGACAATCCCATCTTTCAGGGAACATTGAAAGCTAATCAATAGCCCCTCCAGAATCGGAGAAATCGAGGTTTCAGCCCCCCACCCCTGCTTCCAGAAAGGTAGGCCTGAAAAGGGTGGATGGGGGAACATCATTCAGTTGGGCATAACTCTGCAGTGCAAGGCCGTAGAGAAGTGAGGAAGGACTCCTTGGAAAGAGGAGGGTGGGGGCTTCAAGTTCTCTATTAGGCACCTGGGCCTTTGGGGCCCTTGGAAGGGCCAGACTCACTTTAATTTGTTGAAGGTTTTATGACAGCTATTGCAAGGTGCTAGCGCCCTTGGCTCAATGCAATGCCCTTCCTGGGGACCCACAATTATGAGACTGGTACAGTTGAACAGGGGGGACTCTGAAGTGTATGCGGTTTAAATTCGGCATCACTGACCCATTTGTAAGCGGAGAAACACCCCTTGAATATTATCAATCACAGGCGGCATAAAGCCCCAGGAGGCTTATACCTGGATACCCTATATTCATCATCTCATATCTCAGGCCCCCTTAGTCCTCCAGGCTTTATAGAGGGGTCATAATTTAAAGGAGAGTCTCAGCTCTTTCAGGGTACCACTGGAATTGTAATAGACCCAGGAGAGCAAGAGATATCGACATTCATATCGTCCTATTACGTCTTAAGGCCTTACCGACAAAACTGCACATGCTAGAGGCATTTTCTTGCTGTTATGGGTCCAATAGTATCCCAGACTCTGGCTTTGGCCTTAAACTTTAGCAGACAATCCCATCTTTCAGGGAACATTGAAAGCTAATCAATAGCCCCTCCAGAATCGGAGAAATCAAGGTTTCAGCCCCCCACCCCTGCTTCCAGAAAGGTAGGCCTGAAAAGGGTGGATGGGGGAACATCATTCAGTTGGGCATAACTCTGCAGTGCAAGGCCGTAGAGAAGTGAGGAAGGACTCCTTGGAAAGAGGAGGGTGGGGGCTTCAAGTTCTCTATTAGGCACCTGGGCCTTTGGGGCCCTTGGAAGGGCCAGACTCACTTTAATTTGTTGAAGGTTTTATGACAGCTATTGCAAGGTGCTAGCGCCCTTGGCTCAATGCAATGCCCTTCCTGGGGACCCACAATTATGAGACTGGTACAGTTGAACAGGGGGGACTCTGAAGTGTATGCGGTTTAAATTTGGCATCACTGACCCATTTGTAAGCGGAGAAACACCCCTTCAAAATTATCAATCACAGGCGGCATAAAGCCCCAGGAGGCTGATACCTGGATACCCTATATTCATCATTTCATATCTCAGGCCCCCTTAGTCCCCTAGGCTATATAGAGGGGTCATAATTTAAAGGAGAGTCCCAGCTCTTTCAGGGTACCACTGGAATTGTAATAAACCCAGGAGAGCAAGAGATATCGACATTCATATCGTCCTATTACGTCTTAAGGCCTTACCGACAAAACTGCACATGCTAGAGGCATTTTCTTGCTCTTATGGGTCCAAGAGTATCCCAGACTCTGGCTTTGGCCTTAAACTTTAGCAGACAATCCCATCTTTCAGGGAACATTGAAAGCTAATCAATAGCCCCTCCAGAATCGGAGAAATCGAGGTTTCAGCCCCCCACCCCTGCTTCCAGAAAGGTAGGCCTGAAAAGGGTGGATGGGGGAACATCATTCAGTTGGGCATAACTCTGCAGTGCAAGGCCGTAGAGAAGTGAGGAAGGACTCCTTGGAAAGAGGAGGGTGGGGGCTTCAAGTTCTCTATTAGGCACCTGGGCCTTTGGGGCCCTTGGAAGGGCCAGACTCACTTTAATTTGTTGAAGGTTTTATGACAGCTATTGCAAGGTGCTAGCGCCCTTGGCTCAATGCAATGCCCTTCCTGGGGACCCACAATTATGAGACTGGTACAGTTGAACAGGGGGGACTCTGAAGTGTATGCGGTTTAAATTCGGCATCACTGACCCATTTGTAAGCGGAGAAACACCCCTTGAATATTATCAATCACAGGCGGCATAAAGCCCCAGGAGGCTTATACCTGGATACCCTATATTCATCATCTCATATCTCAGGCCCCCTTAGTCCTCCAGGCTTTATAGAGGGGTCATAATTTAAAGGAGAGTCTCAGCTCTTTCAGGGTACCACTGGAATTGTAATAGACCCAGGAGAGCAAGAGATATCGACATTCATATTGTCCTATTACGTCCTAAGGCCTTACCGACAAAACTGAACATGCTAGAGGCATTTTCTTGCTGTTATGGGTCCAAGAGTATCCCAGACTCTGGCTTTGGCCTTAACCTTTAGCAGATAATCTCAGCTTTCAGGGGACATTGAAAGCTAATCAATAGCCCCTCCAGAATCGGAGAAATCGAGGTTTCAGCCACCCACCCCTGCTTCCAGAAAGGTAGGCCTGAAAAGGGTGGATGGGGGAACATCATTCAGTTGGGCATAACTTTGCAGTGCAAGGCCGTAGAGAAGTGAGGAAGGACTCCTTGGAAAGAGGAGGGTGGGGGCTTCAAGTTCTCTATTAGGCACCTGGGCCTTTGGGGCCCTTGGAAGGGCCAGACTCACTTTAGGTTGTTGAAGGTTTTATGAGAGCTATTGCAAGGTACTAGCGCCCTTGGCTCAATGCAGTGCCCTTCCTGGGGACCCACAATTATGAGACTGGTACAGTTGAACAGGGGGGACTCTGAAGTGTATGCGGTTTAAATTTGGCATCACTGACCCATTTGTAAGCGGAGAAACACCCCTTCAAAATTATCAATCACAGGCGGCATAAAGCCCCAGGAGGCTGATACCTGGATACCCTATATTCATCATTTCATATCTCAGGCCCCCTTAGTCCCCTAGGCTATATAGAGGGGTCATAATTTAAAGGAGAGTCCCAGCTCTTTCAGGGTACCACTGGAATTGTAATAAACCCAGGAGAGCAAGAGATATCGACATTCATATCGTCCTATTACGTCTTAAGGCCTTACCGACAAAACTGCACATGCTAGAGGCATTTTCTTGCTCTTATGGGTCCAAGAGTATCCCAGACTCTGGCTTTGGCCTTAAACTTTAGCAGACAATCCCATCTTTCAGGGAACATTGAAAGCTAATCAATAGCCCCTCCAGAATCGGAGAAATCGAGGTTTCAGCCCCCCACCCCTGCTTCCAGAAAGGTAGGCCTGAAAAGGGTGGATGGGGGAACATCATTCAGTTGGGCATAACTCTGCAGTGCAAGGCCGTAGAGAAGTGAGGAAGGACTCCTTGGAAAGAGGAGGGTGGGGGCTTCAAGTTCTCTATTAGGCACCTGGGCCTTTGGGGCCCTTGGAAGGGCCAGACTCACTTTAATTTGTTGAAGGTTTTATGACAGCTATTGCAAGGTGCTAGCGCCCTTGGCTCAATGCAATGCCCTTCCTGGGGACCCACAATTATGAGACTGGTACAGTTGAACAGGGGGGACTCTGAAGTGTATGCGGTTTAAATTTGGCATCACTGACCCATTTGTAAGCGGAGAAACACCCCTTCAAAATTATCAATCACAGGCGGCATAAAGCCCCAGGAGGCTGATACCTGGATACCCTATATTCATCATTTCATATCTCAGGCCCCCTTAGTCCCCTAGGCTATATAGAGGGGTCATAATTTAAAGGAGAGTCCCAGCTCTTTCAGGGTGCCACTGGAATTGTAATAAACCCAGGAGAGCAAGAGATATCGACATTCATATCGTCCTATTACGTCTTAAGGCCTTACCGACAAAACTGCACATGCTAGAGGCATTTTCTTGCTCTTATGGGTCCAAGAGTATCCCAGACTCTGGCTTTGACCTTAAACTTTAGCAGACAATCCCATCTTTCAGGGAACATTGAAAGCTAATCAATAGCCCCTCCAGAATCGGAGAAATCGAGGTTTCAGCCCCCCACCCCTGCTTCCAGAAAGGTAGGCCTGAAAAGGGTGGATGGGGGAACATCATTCAGTTGGGCATAACTCTGCAGTGCAAGGCCGTAGAGAAGTGAGGAAGGACTCCTTGGAAAGAGGAGGGTGGGGGCTTCAAGTTCTCTATTAGGCACCTGGGCCTTTGGGGCCCTTGGAAGGGCCAGACTCACTTTAAGTTGTTGAAGGTTTTATGAGAGCTATTGCAAGGTGCTAGCGCCCTTGGCTCAATGCAGTGTCCTTCCTGGGGACCCACAATTATGAGACTGGTACAGTTGAACAGGGGGGACTCTGAAGTGTATGCGGTTTAAATTTGGCATCACTGACCCATTTGTAAGCGGAGAAACACCCCTTCAAAATTATCAATCACAGGCGGCATAAAGCCCCAGGAGGCTGATACCTGGATACCCTATATTCATCATTTCATATCTCAGGCCCCCTTAGTCCCCTAGGCTATATAGAGGGGTCATAATTTAAAGGAGAGTCCCAGCTCTTTCAGGGTACCACTGGAATTGTAATAAACCCAGGAGAGCAAGAGATATCGACATTCATATCGTCCTATTACGTCTTAAGGCCTTACCGACAAAACTGCACATGCTAGAGGCATTTTCTTGCTCTTATGGGTCCAAGAGTATCCCAGACTCTGGCTTTGGCCTTAAACTTTAGCAGACAATCCCATCTTTCAGGGAACATTGAAAGCTAATCAATAGCCCCTCCAGAATCGGAGAAATCGAGGTTTCAGCCCCCCACCCCTGCTTCCAGAAAGGTAGGCCTGAAAAGGGTGGATGGGGGAACATCATTCAGTTGGGCATAACTCTGCAGTGCAAGGCCGTAGAGAAGTGAGGAAGGACTCCTTGGAAAGAGGAGGGTGGGGGCTTCAAGTTCTCTATTAGGCACCTGGGCCTTTGGGGCCCTTGGAAGGGCCAGACTCACTTTAATTTGTTGAAGGTTTTATGACAGCTATTGCAAGGTGCTAGCGCCCTTGGCTCAATGCAATGCCCTTCCTGGGGACCCACAATTATGAGACTGGTACAGTTGAACAGGGGGGACTCTGAAGTGTATGCGGTTTAAATTCGGCATCACTGACCCATTTGTAAGCGGAGAAACACCCCTTGAATATTATCAATCACAGGCGGCATAAAGCCCCAGGAGGCTTATACCTGGATACCCTATATTCATCATCTCATATCTCAGGCCCCCTTAGTCCTCCAGGCTTTATAGAGGGGTCATAATTTAAAGGAGAGTCTCAGCTCTTTCAGGGTACCACTGGAATTGTAATAGACCCAGGAGAGCAAGAGATATCGACATTCATATCGTCCTATTACGTCTTAAGGCCTTACCGACAAAACTGAACATGCTAGAGGCATTTTCTTGCTGTTATGGGTCCAAGAGTATCCCAGACTCTGGCTTTGGCCTTAAACTTTAGCAGACAATCCCATCTTTCAGGGAACATTGAAAGCTAATCAATAGCCCCTCCAGAATCGGAGAAATCGAGGTTTCAGCCCCCACCCCTGCTTCCAGAAAGGTAGGCCTGAAAAGGGTGGATGGGGGAACATCATTCAGTTGGGCATAACTTTGCAGTGCAAGGCCGTAGAGAAGTGAGGAAGGACTCCTTGGAAAGAGGAGGGTGGGGGCTTCAAGTTCTCTATTAGGCACCTGGGCCTTTGGGGCCCTTGGAAGGGCCAGACTCACTTTAGGTTGTTGAAGGTTTTATGAGAGCTATTGCAAGGTACTAGCGCCCTTGGCTCAATGCAGTGCCCTTCCTGGGGACCCACAATTATGAGACTGGTACAGTTGAACAGGGGGGACTCTGAAGTGTATGCGGTTTAAATTTGGCATCACTGACCCATTTGTAAGCGGAGAAACACCCCTTCAAAATTATCAATCACAGGCGGCATAAAGCCCCAGGAGGCTGATACCTGGATACCCTATATTCATCATTTCATATCTCAGGCCCCCTTAGTCCCCTAGGCTATATAGAGGGGTCATAATTTAAAGGAGAGTCCCAGCTCTTTCAGGGTACCACTGGAATTGTAATAAACCCAGGAGAGCAAGAGATATCGACATTCATATCGTCCTATTACGTCTTAAGGCCTTACCGACAAAACTGCACATGCTAGAGGCATTTTCTTGCTCTTATGGGTCCAAGAGTATCCCAGACTCTGGCTTTGGCCTTAAACTTTAGCAGACAATCCCATCTTTCAGGGAACATTGAAAGCTAATCAATAGCCCCTCCAGAATCGGAGAAATCGAGGTTTCAGCCCCCCACCCCTGCTTCCAGAAAGGTAGGCCTGAAAAGGGTGGATGGGGGAACATCATTCAGTTGGGCATAACTCTGCAGTGCAAGGCCGTAGAGAAGTGAGGAAGGACTCCTTGGAAAGAGGAGGGTGGGGGCTTCAAGTTCTCTATTAGGCACCTGGGCCTTTGGGGCCCTTGGAAGGGCCAGACTCACTTTAATTTGTTGAAGGTTTTATGACAGCTATTGCAAGGTGCTAGCGCCCTTGGCTCAATGCAATGCCCTTCCTGGGGACCCACAATTATGAGACTGGTACAGTTGAACAGGGGGGACTCTGAAGTGTATGCGGTTTAAATTTGGCATCACTGACCCATTTGTAAGCGGAGAAACACCCCTTCAAAATTATCAATCACAGGCGGCATAAAGCCCCAGGAGGCTGATACCTGGATACCCTATATTCATCATTTCATATCTCAGGCCCCCTTAGTCCCCTAGGCTATATAGAGGGGTCATAATTTAAAGGAGAGTCCCAGCTCTTTCAGGGTGCCACTGGAATTGTAATAAACCCAGGAGAGCAAGAGATATCGACATTCATATCGTCCTATTACGTCTTAAGGCCTTACCGACAAAACTGCACATGCTAGAGGCATTTTCTTGCTCTTATGGGTCCAAGAGTATCCCAGACTCTGGCTTTGACCTTAAACTTTAGCAGACAATCCCATCTTTCAGGGAACATTGAAAGCTAATCAATAGCCCCTCCAGAATCGGAGAAATCGAGGTTTCAGCCCCCCACCCCTGCTTCCAGAAAGGTAGGCCTGAAAAGGGTGGATGGGGGAACATCATTCAGTTGGGCATAACTCTGCAGTGCAAGGCCGTAGAGAAGTGAGGAAGGACTCCTTGGAAAGAGGAGGGTGGGGGCTTCAAGTTCTCTATTAGGCACCTGGGCCTTTGGGGCCCTTGGAAGGGCCAGACTCACTTTAAGTTGTTGAAGGTTTTATGAGAGCTATTGCAAGGTGCTAGCGCCCTTGGCTCAATGCAGTGTCCTTCCTGGGGACCCACAATTATGAGACTGGTACAGTTGAACAGGGGGGACTCTGAAGTGTATGCGGTTTAAATTTGGCATCACTGACCCATTTGTAAGCGGAGAAACACCCCTTCAAAATTATCAATCACAGGCGGCATAAAGCCCCAGGAGGCTGATACCTGGATACCCTATATTCATCATTTCATATCTCAGGCCCCCTTAGTCCCCTAGGCTATATAGAGGGGTCATAATTTAAAGGAGAGTCCCAGCTCTTTCAGGGTACCACTGGAATTGTAATAAACCCAGGAGAGCAAGAGATATCGACATTCATATCGTCCTATTACGTCTTAAGGCCTTACCGACAAAACTGCACATGCTAGAGGCATTTTCTTGCTCTTATGGGTCCAAGAGTATCCCAGACTCTGGCTTTGGCCTTAAACTTTAGCAGACAATCCCATCTTTCAGGGAACATTGAAAGCTAATCAATAGCCCCTCCAGAATCGGAGAAATCGAGGTTTCAGCCCCCCACCCCTGCTTCCAGAAAGGTAGGCCTGAAAAGGGTGGATGGGGGAACATCATTCAGTTGGGCATAACTCTGCAGTGCAAGGCCGTAGAGAAGTGAGGAAGGACTCCTTGGAAAGAGGAGGGTGGGGGCTTCAAGTTCTCTATTAGGCACCTGGGCCTTTGGGGCCCTTGGAAGGGCCAGACTCACTTTAATTTGTTGAAGGTTTTATGACAGCTATTGCAAGGTGCTAGCGCCCTTGGCTCAATGCAATGCCCTTCCTGGGGACCCACAATTATGAGACTGGTACAGTTGAACAGGGGGGACTCTGAAGTGTATGCGGTTTAAATTCGGCATCACTGACCCATTTGTAAGCGGAGAAACACCCCTTGAATATTATCAATCACAGGCGGCATAAAGCCCCAGGAGGCTTATACCTGGATACCCTATATTCATCATCTCATATCTCAGGCCCCCTTAGTCCTCCAGGCTTTATAGAGGGGTCATAATTTAAAGGAGAGTCTCAGCTCTTTCAGGGTACCACTGGAATTGTAATAGACCCAGGAGAGCAAGAGATATCGACATTCATATCGTCCTATTACGTCTTAAGGCCTTACCGACAAAACTGCACATGCTAGAGGCATTTTCTTGCTGTTATGGGTCCAATAGTATCCCAGACTCTGGCTTTGGCCTTAAACTTTAGCAGACAATCCCATCTTTCAGGGAACATTGAAAGCTAATCAATAGCCCCTCCAGAATCGGAGAAATCGAGGTTTCAGCCCCCCACCCCTGCTTCCAGAAAGGTAGGCCTGAAAAGGGTGGATGGGGGAACATCATTCAGTTGGGCATAACTCTGCAGTGCAAGGCCGTAGAGAAGTGAGGAAGGACTCCTTGGAAAGAGGAGGGTGGGGGCTTCAAGTTCTCTATTAGGCACCTGGGCCTTTGGGGCCCTTGGAAGGGCCAGACTCACTTTAATTTGTTGAAGGTTTTATGACAGCTATTGCAAGGTGCTAGCGCCCTTGGCTCAATGCAATGCCCTTCCTGGGGACCCACAATTATGAGACTGGTACAGTTGAACAGGGGGGACTCTGAAGTGTATGCGGTTTAAATTTGGCATCACTGACCCATTTGTAAGCGGAGAAACACCCCTTCAAAATTATCAATCACAGGCGGCATAAAGCCCCAGGAGGCTGATACCTGGATACCCTATATTCATCATTTCATATCTCAGGCCCCCTTAGTCCCCTAGGCTATATAGAGGGGTCATAATTTAAAGGAGAGTCCCAGCTCTTTCAGGGTACCACTGGAATTGTAATAAACCCAGGAGAGCAAGAGATATCGACATTCATATCGTCCTATTACGTCTTAAGGCCTTACCGACAAAACTGCACATGCTAGAGGCATTTTCTTGCTCTTATGGGTCCAAGAGTATCCCAGACTCTGGCTTTGGCCTTAAACTTTAGCAGACAATCCCATCTTTCAGGGAACATTGAAAGCTAATCAATAGCCCCTCCAGAATCGGAGAAATCGAGGTTTCAGCCCCCCACCCCTGCTTCCAGAAAGGTAGGCCTGAAAAGGGTGGATGGGGGAACATCATTCAGTTGGGCATAACTCTGCAGTGCAAGGCCGTAGAGAAGTGAGGAAGGACTCCTTGGAAAGAGGAGGGTGGGGGCTTCAAGTTCTCTATTAGGCACCTGGGCCTTTGGGGCCCTTGGAAGGGCCAGACTCACTTTAATTTGTTGAAGGTTTTATGACAGCTATTGCAAGGTGCTAGCGCCCTTGGCTCAATGCAATGCCCTTCCTGGGGACCCACAATTATGAGACTGGTACAGTTGAACAGGGGGGACTCTGAAGTGTATGCGGTTTAAATTCGGCATCACTGACCCATTTGTAAGCGGAGAAACACCCCTTGAATATTATCAATCACAGGCGGCATAAAGCCCCAGGAGGCTTATACCTGGATACCCTATATTCATCATTTCATATCTCAGGCCCCCTTAGTCCCCTAGGCTATATAGAGGGGTCATAATTTAAAGGAGAGTCCCAGCTCTTTCAGGGTACCACTGGAATTGTAATAAACCCAGGAGAGCAAGAGATATCGACATTCATATCGTCCTATTACGTCTTAAGGCCTTACCGACAAAACTGCACATGCTAGAGGCATTTTCTTGCTCTTATGGGTCCAAGAGTATCCCAGACTCTGGCTTTGGCCTTAAACTTTAGCAGACAATCCCATCTTTCAGGGAACATTGAAAGCTAATCAATAGCCCCTCCAGAATCGGAGAAATCGAGGTTTCAGCCCCCCACCCCTGCTTCCAGAAAGGTAGGCCTGAAAAGGGTGGATGGGGGAACATCATTCAGTTGGGCATAACTCTGCAGTGCAAGGCCGTAGAGAAGTGAGGAAGGACTCCTTGGAAAGAGGAGGGTGGGGGCTTCAAGTTCTCTATTAGGCACCTGGGCCTTTGGGGCCCTTGGAAGGGCCAGACTCACTTTAATTTGTTGAAGGTTTTATGACAGCTATTGCAAGGTGCTAGCGCCCTTGGCTCAATGCAATGCCCTTCCTGGGGACCCACAATTATGAGACTGGTACAGTTGAACAGGGGGGACTCTGAAGTGTATGCGGTTTAAATTCGGCATCACTGACCCATTTGTAAGCGGAGAAACACCCCTTGAATATTATCAATCACAGGCGGCATAAAGCCCCAGGAGGCTTATACCTGGATACCCTATATTCATCATCTCATATCTCAGGCCCCCTTAGTCCTCCAGGCTTTATAGAGGGGTCATAATTTAAAGGAGAGTCTCAGCTCTTTCAGGGTACCACTGGAATTGTAATAGACCCAGGAGAGCAAGAGATATCGACATTCATATTGTCCTATTACGTCCTAAGGCCTTACCGACAAAACTGCACATGCTAGAGGCATTTTCTTGCTGTTATGGGTCCAAGAGTATCCCAGACTCTGGCTTTGGCCTTAACCTTTAGCAGATAATCTCAGCTTTCAGGGGACATTGAAAGCTAATCAATAGCCCCTCCAGAATCGGAGAAATCGAGGTTTCAGCCCTCCCACCCCTGCTTCCAGAAAGGTAGGCCTGAAAAGGGTGGATGGGGAAACATCATTCAGTTGGGCATAACTCTGCAGTGCAAGGCCGTAGAGAAGCGAGGAAGGACTCCTTGGAAAGAGGAGGGTGGGGGCTTCAAGTTCTCTATTAGGCACCTGGGCCTTTGGGGCCCTTGGAAGGGCCAGACTCACTTTAATTTGTTGAAGGTTTTATGACAGCTATTGCAAGGTGCTAGCGCCCTTGGCTCAATGCAATGCCCTTCCTGGGGACCCACAATTATGAGACTGGTACAGTTGAACAGGGGGGACTCTGAAGTGTATGCGGTTTAAATTTGGCATCACTGACCCATTTGTAAGCGGAGAAACACCCCTTCAAAATTATCAATCACAGGCGGCATAAAGCCCCAGGAGGCTGATACCTGGATACCCTATATTCATCATTTCATATCTCAGGCCCCCTTAGTCCCCTAGGCTATATAGAGGGGTCATAATTTAAAGGAGAGTCCCAGCTCTTTCAGGGTGCCACTGGAATTGTAATAAACCCAGGAGAGCAAGAGATATCGACATTCATATCGTCCTATTACGTCTTAAGGCCTTACCGACAAAACTGCACATGCTAGAGGCATTTTCTTGCTCTTATGGGTCCAAGAGTATCCCAGACTCTGGCTTTGACCTTAAACTTTAGCAGACAATCCCATCTTTCAGGGAACATTGAAAGCTAATCAATAGCCCCTCCAGAATCGGAGAAATCGAGGTTTCAGCCCCCCACCCCTGCTTCCAGAAAGGTAGGCCTGAAAAGGGTGGATGGGGGAACATCATTCAGTTGGGCATAACTCTGCAGTGCAAGGCCGTAGAGAAGTGAGGAAGGACTCCTTGGAAAGAGGAGGGTGGGGGCTTCAAGTTCTCTATTAGGCACCTGGGCCTTTGGGGCCCTTGGAAGGGCCAGACTCACTTTAAGTTGTTGAAGGTTTTATGAGAGCTATTGCAAGGTGCTAGCGCCCTTGGCTCAATGCAGTGTCCTTCCTGGGGACCCACAATTATGAGACTGGTACAGTTGAACAGGGGGGACTCTGAAGTGTATGCGGTTTAAATTTGGCATCACTGACCCATTTGTAAGCGGAGAAACACCCCTTCAAAATTATCAATCACAGGCGGCATAAAGCCCCAGGAGGCTGATACCTGGATACCCTATATTCATCATTTCATATCTCAGGCCCCCTTAGTCCCCTAGGCTATATAGAGGGGTCATAATTTAAAGGAGAGTCCCAGCTCTTTCAGGGTACCACTGGAATTGTAATAAACCCAGGAGAGCAAGAGATATCGACATTCATATCGTCCTATTACGTCTTAAGGCCTTACCGACAAAACTGCACATGCTAGAGGCATTTTCTTGCTCTTATGGGTCCAAGAGTATCCCAGACTCTGGCTTTGGCCTTAAACTTTAGCAGACAATCCCATCTTTCAGGGAACATTGAAAGCTAATCAATAGCCCCTCCAGAATCGGAGAAATCGAGGTTTCAGCCCCCCACCCCTGCTTCCAGAAAGGTAGGCCTGAAAAGGGTGGATGGGGGAACATCATTCAGTTGGGCATAACTCTGCAGTGCAAGGCCGTAGAGAAGTGAGGAAGGACTCCTTGGAAAGAGGAGGGTGGGGGCTTCAAGTTCTCTATTAGGCACCTGGGCCTTTGGGGCCCTTGGAAGGGCCAGACTCACTTTAATTTGTTGAAGGTTTTATGACAGCTATTGCAAGGTGCTAGCGCCCTTGGCTCAATGCAATGCCCTTCCTGGGGACCCACAATTATGAGACTGGTACAGTTGAACAGGGGGGACTCTGAAGTGTATGCGGTTTAAATTCGGCATCACTGACCCATTTGTAAGCGGAGAAACACCCCTTGAATATTATCAATCACAGGCGGCATAAAGCCCCAGGAGGCTTATACCTGGATACCCTATATTCATCATCTCATATCTCAGGCCCCCTTAGTCCTCCAGGCTTTATAGAGGGGTCATAATTTAAAGGAGAGTCTCAGCTCTTTCAGGGTACCACTGGAATTGTAATAGACCCAGGAGAGCAAGAGATATCGACATTCATATCGTCCTATTACGTCTTAAGGCCTTACCGACAAAACTGCACATGCTAGAGGCATTTTCTTGCTGTTATGGGTCCAATAGTATCCCAGACTCTGGCTTTGGCCTTAAACTTTAGCAGACAATCCCATCTTTCAGGGAACATTGAAAGCTAATCAATAGCCCCTCCAGAATCGGAGAAATCGAGGTTTCAGCCCCCCACCCCTGCTTCCAGAAAGGTAGGCCTGAAAAGGGTGGATGGGGGAACATCATTCAGTTGGGCATAACTCTGCAGTGCAAGGCCGTAGAGAAGTGAGGAAGGACTCCTTGGAAAGAGGAGGGTGGGGGCTTCAAGTTCTCTATTAGGCACCTGGGCCTTTGGGGCCCTTGGAAGGGCCAGACTCACTTTAATTTGTTGAAGGTTTTATGACAGCTATTGCAAGGTGCTAGCGCCCTTGGCTCAATGCAATGCCCTTCCTGGGGACCCACAATTATGAGACTGGTACAGTTGAACAGGGGGGACTCTGAAGTGTATGCGGTTTAAATTTGGCATCACTGACCCATTTGTAAGCGGAGAAACACCCCTTCAAAATTATCAATCACAGGCGGCATAAAGCCCCAGGAGGCTGATACCTGGATACCCTATATTCATCATTTCATATCTCAGGCCCCCTTAGTCCCCTAGGCTATATAGAGGGGTCATAATTTAAAGGAGAGTCCCAGCTCTTTCAGGGTACCACTGGAATTGTAATAAACCCAGGAGAGCAAGAGATATCGACATTCATATCGTCCTATTACGTCTTAAGGCCTTACCGACAAAACTGCACATGCTAGAGGCATTTTCTTGCTCTTATGGGTCCAAGAGTATCCCAGACTCTGGCTTTGGCCTTAAACTTTAGCAGACAATCCCATCTTTCAGGGAACATTGAAAGCTAATCAATAGCCCCTCCAGAATCGGAGAAATCGAGGTTTCAGCCCCCCACCCCTGCTTCCAGAAAGGTAGGCCTGAAAAGGGTGGATGGGGGAACATCATTCAGTTGGGCATAACTCTGCAGTGCAAGGCCGTAGAGAAGTGAGGAAGGACTCCTTGGAAAGAGGAGGGTGGGGGCTTCAAGTTCTCTATTAGGCACCTGGGCCTTTGGGGCCCTTGGAAGGGCCAGACTCACTTTAATTTGTTGAAGGTTTTATGACAGCTATTGCAAGGTGCTAGCGCCCTTGGCTCAATGCAATGCCCTTCCTGGGGACCCACAATTATGAGACTGGTACAGTTGAACAGGGGGGACTCTGAAGTGTATGCGGTTTAAATTCGGCATCACTGACCCATTTGTAAGCGGAGAAACACCCCTTGAATATTATCAATCACAGGCGGCATAAAGCCCCAGGAGGCTTATACCTGGATACCCTATATTCATCATTTCATATCTCAGGCCCCCTTAGTCCCCTAGGCTATATAGAGGGGTCATAATTTAAAGGAGAGTCCCAGCTCTTTCAGGGTACCACTGGAATTGTAATAAACCCAGGAGAGCAAGAGATATCGACATTCATATCGTCCTATTACGTCTTAAGGCCTTACCGACAAAACTGCACATGCTAGAGGCATTTTCTTGCTCTTATGGGTCCAAGAGTATCCCAGACTCTGGCTTTGGCCTTAAACTTTAGCAGACAATCCCATCTTTCAGGGAACATTGAAAGCTAATCAATAGCCCCTCCAGAATCGGAGAAATCGAGGTTTCAGCCCCCCACCCCTGCTTCCAGAAAGGTAGGCCTGAAAAGGGTGGATGGGGGAACATCATTCAGTTGGGCATAACTCTGCAGTGCAAGGCCGTAGAGAAGTGAGGAAGGACTCCTTGGAAAGAGGAGGGTGGGGGCTTCAAGTTCTCTATTAGGCACCTGGGCCTTTGGGGCCCTTGGAAGGGCCAGACTCACTTTAATTTGTTGAAGGTTTTATGACAGCTATTGCAAGGTGCTAGCGCCCTTGGCTCAATGCAATGCCCTTCCTGGGGACCCACAATTATGAGACTGGTACAGTTGAACAGGGGGGACTCTGAAGTGTATGCGGTTTAAATTCGGCATCACTGACCCATTTGTAAGCGGAGAAACACCCCTTGAATATTATCAATCACAGGCGGCATAAAGCCCCAGGAGGCTTATACCTGGATACCCTATATTCATCATCTCATATCTCAGGCCCCCTTAGTCCTCCAGGCTTTATAGAGGGGTCATAATTTAAAGGAGAGTCTCAGCTCTTTCAGGGTACCACTGGAATTGTAATAGACCCAGGAGAGCAAGAGATATCGACATTCATATTGTCCTATTACGTCCTAAGGCCTTACCGACAAAACTGCACATGCTAGAGGCATTTTCTTGCTGTTATGGGTCCAAGAGTATCCCAGACTCTGGCTTTGGCCTTAACCTTTAGCAGATAATCTCAGCTTTCAGGGGACATTGAAAGCTAATCAATAGCCCCTCCAGAATCGGAGAAATCGAGGTTTCAGCCCTCCCACCCCTGCTTCCAGAAAGGTAGGCCTGAAAAGGGTGGATGGGGAAACATCATTCAGTTGGGCATAACTCTGCAGTGCAAGGCCGTAGAGAAGCGAGGAAGGACTCCTTGGAAAGAGAAGGGTGGGGGCTTCAAGTTCTCTATTAGGCACCTGGGCCTTTGGGTCCCTTGGAAGGGCCAGACTCACTTTAAGTTGTTGAAGGTTTTATGAGAGCTATTGCAAGGTGCTAGCGCCCTTGGCTCAATGCAGTGTCCTTCCTGGGGACCCACAATTATGAGACTGGTACAGTTGAACAGGGGGGACTCTGAAGTGTATGCGGTTTAAATTTGGCATCACTGACCCATTTGTAAGCGGAGAAACACCCCTTCAAAATTATCAATCACAGGCGGCATAAAGCCCCAGGAGGCTGATACCTGGATACCCTATATTCATCATTTCATATCTCAGGCCCCCTTAGTCCCCTAGGCTATATAGAGGGGTCATAATTTAAAGGAGAGTCCCAGCTCTTTCAGGGTACCACTGGAATTGTAATAAACCCAGGAGAGCAAGAGATATCGACATTCATATCGTCCTATTACGTCTTAAGGCCTTACCGACAAAACTGCACATGCTAGAGGCATTTTCTTGCTCTTATGGGTCCAAGAGTATCCCAGACTCTGGCTTTGGCCTTAAACTTTAGCAGACAATCCCATCTTTCAGGGAACATTGAAAGCTAATCAATAGCCCCTCCAGAATCGGAGAAATCGAGGTTTCAGCCCCCCACCCCTGCTTCCAGAAAGGTAGGCCTGAAAAGGGTGGATGGGGGAACATCATTCAGTTGGGCATAACTCTGCAGTGCAAGGCCGTAGAGAAGTGAGGAAGGACTCCTTGGAAAGAGGAGGGTGGGGGCTTCAAGTTCTCTATTAGGCACCTGGGCCTTTGGGGCCCTTGGAAGGGCCAGACTCACTTTAATTTGTTGAAGGTTTTATGACAGCTATTGCAAGGTGCTAGCGCCCTTGGCTCAATGCAATGCCCTTCCTGGGGACCCACAATTATGAGACTGGTACAGTTGAACAGGGGGGACTCTGAAGTGTATGCGGTTTAAATTCGGCATCACTGACCCATTTGTAAGCGGAGAAACACCCCTTGAATATTATCAATCACAGGCGGCATAAAGCCCCAGGAGGCTTATACCTGGATACCCTATATTCATCATTTCATATCTCAGGCCCCCTTAGTCCCCTAGGCTATATAGAGGGGTCATAATTTAAAGGAGAGTCCCAGCTCTTTCAGGGTACCACTGGAATTGTAATAAACCCAGGAGAGCAAGAGATATCGACATTCATATCGTCCTATTACGTCTTAAGGCCTTACCGACAAAACTGCACATGCTAGAGGCATTTTCTTGCTCTTATGGGTCCAAGAGTATCCCAGACTCTGGCTTTGGCCTTAAACTTTAGCAGACAATCCCATCTTTCAGGGAACATTGAAAGCTAATCAATAGCCCCTCCAGAATCGGAGAAATCGAGGTTTCAGCCCCCCACCCCTGCTTCCAGAAAGGTAGGCCTGAAAAGGGTGGATGGGGGAACATCATTCAGTTGGGCATAACTCTGCAGTGCAAGGCCGTAGAGAAGTGAGGAAGGACTCCTTGGAAAGAGGAGGGTGGGGGCTTCAAGTTCTCTATTAGGCACCTGGGCCTTTGGGGCCCTTGGAAGGGCCAGACTCACTTTAATTTGTTGAAGGTTTTATGACAGCTATTGCAAGGTGCTAGCGCCCTTGGCTCAATGCAATGCCCTTCCTGGGGACCCACAATTATGAGACTGGTACAGTTGAACAGGGGGGACTCTGAAGTGTATGCGGTTTAAATTCGGCATCACTGACCCATTTGTAAGCGGAGAAACACCCCTTGAATATTATCAATCACAGGCGGCATAAAGCCCCAGGAGGCTTATACCTGGATACCCTATATTCATCATCTCATATCTCAGGCCCCCTTAGTCCTCCAGGCTTTATAGAGGGGTCATAATTTAAAGGAGAGTCTCAGCTCTTTCAGGGTACCACTGGAATTGTAATAGACCCAGGAGAGCAAGAGATATCGACATTCATATTGTCCTATTACGTCCTAAGGCCTTACCGACAAAACTGCACATGCTAGAGGCATTTTCTTGCTGTTATGGGTCCAAGAGTATCCCAGACTCTGGCTTTGGCCTTAACCTTTAGCAGATAATCTCAGCTTTCAGGGGACATTGAAAGCTAATCAATAGCCCCTCCAGAATCGGAGAAATCGAGGTTTCAGCCCTCCCACCCCTGCTTCCAGAAAGGTAGGCCTGAAAAGGGTGGATGGGGAAACATCATTCAGTTGGGCATAACTCTGCAGTGCAAGGCCGTAGAGAAGCGAGGAAGGACTCCTTGGAAAGAGAAGGGTGGGGGCTTCAAGTTCTCTATTAGGCACCTGGGCCTTTGGGTCCCTTGGAAGGGCCAGACTCACTTTAAGTTGTTGAAGGTTTTATGAGAGCTATTGCAAGGTGCTAGCGCCCTTGGCTCAATGCAGTGTCCTTCCTGGGGACCCACAATTATGAGACTGGTACAGTTGAACAGGGGGGACTCTGAAGTGTATGCGGTTTAAATTTGGCATCACTGACCCATTTGTAAGCGGAGAAACACCCCTTCAAAATTATCAATCACAGGCGGCATAAAGCCCCAGGAGGCTGATACCTGGATACCCTATATTCATCATTTCATATCTCAGGCCCCCTTAGTCCCCTAGGCTATATAGAGGGGTCATAATTTAAAGGAGAGTCCCAGCTCTTTCAGGGTACCACTGGAATTGTAATAGACCCAGGAGAGCAAGAGATATCGACATTCATATCGTCCTATTACGTCTTAAGGCCTTACCGACAAAACTGCACATGCTAGAGGCATTTTCTTGCTCTTATGGGTCCAAGAGTATCCCAGACTCTGGCTTTGGCCTTAAACTTTAGCAGACAATCTCAGCTTTCAGGGGACATTGAAAGCTAATCAATAGCCCCTCTAGAATCGGAGAAATCGAGGTTTCAGCCCCCCACCCCTGCTTCCAGAAAGGTAGGCCTGAAAAGGGTGGATGGGGAAACATCATTCAGTTGGGCATAACTTTGCAGTGCAAGGCCGTAGAGAAGTGAGGAAGGACTCCTTGGAAAGAGGAGGGTGGGGGCTTCAAGTTCTCTATTAGGCACCTGGGCCTTTGGGGCCCTTGGAAGGGCCAGACTCACTTTAATTTGTTGAAGGTTTTATGAGAGCTATTGCAAGGTGCTAGCGCCCTTGGCTCAATGCAATGCCCTTCCTGGGGACCCACAATTATGAGACTGGTACAGTTGAACAGGGGGGACTCTGAAGTGTATGCGGTTTAAATTCGGCATCACTGACCCATTTGTAAGCGGAGAAACACCCCTTGAATATTATCAATCACAGGCGGCATAAAGCCCCAGAAGGCTTATACCTGGATACCCTATATTCATCATTTCATATCTCAGGCCCCCTTAGTCCTCCAGGCTTTATAGAGGGGTCATAATTTAAAGGAGAGTCTCAGCTCTTTCAAATGTTTGTAAATTAGAAAAGAATTGTTATGATTTAACACTCGGTTAAAGTCCAAGTCTGACAGGCCCACTGATCCACTGGGAATTCAAATGTAATTTTGGTTGTGTATACTAATACATCAGTGCGGAAGAACTAGTCTAATCCTCTGTTTGTAAGAAGGGCACACAATTCATTTCATCCTGCCAACAGTTTAGACCATATATTTGTGGTAACAATGTACTTTGACAACCACCTCCATGGAGGCAGCTGTTACTTTGACTGTAGCCAGCTGATTGTAAGGAAGCAGCAATAATGTCCTCTAGGAAAGTGCAGGCATTCTAAGGTGGAGGTTCATCGTCCATGTGAAGGGGATGTGTCAGGATAAATGATCTTTCATACTTTCTGGGGGAGTTTGTTGTACCTCATCTTCCTCTTCCACCTCCTGTTTTCTTTTGCTTGAAGTCGATTCAGCATTTATGAGAATACAAAGTCAATGGCCCCAGTGGGTCAGGTGTTATGTTTCTGGACAGTCATTTATACTGCAGTTTCATCTTTTGAACAGTCATCTATATTGAGCTATTATGTGTGTGTATGTATGTATGTGTATATATATATATATATATATATATATATATATATATATATATATATATTATAATAATTTTTTTTTTTTTTTATTAGAATCATATTGTACATGTATGCTATGTGTTTGAAGGAAGGGTTAGGGTCACTGTAATAAGATTGTAGTACGATTTTCAGCAGTGTCACAATAGCTGCAGTGAGATGAACTAGTAGACAGGTTTAATCAGCAGCGTTTGCACTGTCTATTGGTGCTGCTGAGTTGTCACAGGTTGGACAACACTGATCTAGCCCATAGCATTTGATTAGTCTATTAGTGAAAGCTGTAGGTAACAGCTGGTATTAGGAAGTGGAATGTGATTGGTTCATGTGCTATTCCTTGTGTTTAAAAGGACAGCTCATACCTGTGCTAACAATGGCTGGATATTGACACATTTGGTAAGAGGTCTAAGGGACACAAAATCTGTTTTGAAATGTATTTTGGATTTTTGAATTAAATACACTGGGCCTGATTCATTAGGGGAAGTTAGCCACTATTTAATTTGTAACCTTTGCATTATAGCTGAACAAATATTTAATATGATGTAGCACTTACCCTTGTGTATCAAACCATTGTCCTATAGATTGTAATTTTTTTTGTGTGTTAGTAAATTTTCTGGAAATTATTTTATTTTGCACATAAGTTAAATACTGGCTGTTCTTTCAAGTAGCACATAGTCTGTGTGACACAGATACTTGAAAACTTATTTGTGCACTGAAATTTAAAGTGGATCTAGGAAATGAGCCAGTGTTTTCTTTATGTGCAAAATAAACTAATATGCACCCCTTGCATTGTAACATGATTTTGTCCAGAAAACTCACTAAAGTGAATTATCCACCCCCCCTCCCAGTGTCAGTACATGCCCTCATGTTCTAATACTTCTCTTCCTTTGTAGAATGTTTAACTCCTGCACCTTGTTCAAACCCTTGATATATTTAAATGTTTCTATTATCCTTTCTCTTCTGTGCTCAAAACTATACATATCACACATAACGCATAATAGTGCAAAAGACAATGTCTTGTTCCCCCCCCCCCATACACTAGAAGTCCCCCCCCCATACACTAGAAGTCCCCCCCCCCCCATACACTAGAAGTCCCCCCCCCCATACACTAGAAGTCCCCCCCCCCCATACACTAGAAGTCCCCCCCCCCCCATACACTAGAAGTCCCCCCCCCCATACACTAGAAGTCCCCCCCCCATACACTAGAAGTCCCCCCCCCCCATACACTAGAAGTCCCCCCCCCATACACTGCAGGCCCCCCCCCCATTTACAGCAGGCCCCCCACGTTTTGTGCGCGCACCCCACCCCCCACATTTTGTGCGCGCACCCCACCCCCCACATTTTGTGCGCGCACCCCACCCCCCAACATTTTGTGCGTGCACCCCACCCCCCACATTTTGTGCGTGCACCCCACCCCCCACATTTTGTGCGTGCACCCCACCCCCCACATTTTGTGCGTGCACCCCACCCCCCACATTTTGTGCGTGCACCCCCCACATTTTGTGAGTGCACCCCCCACATTTTGTGCCTGCACCCTCCCCACCCACTTTATGCACCTGCCCTGCCCCCCACCACTTTTTATTTGCACAAATGTGTTTTTTTTTAATTTTTTAATTTTCATTTTTAAATAAATAAAGATATGTTAAGCTAACAAATTCTGTGGCGCTTTACCATCATGTTGCTTTTTCCAGAGACCAGACCCCCCCCCCCCCCCCAGGTGTGTGCCTGCCCCCCTCCATCACTCTGTGCCATTCTGCCACCACCTTCATCACTACAGGGGCTATCACACTCTCATTACATTGCCACAAGCCCCCTGTGCCAGCACACACATTACTGTGCCCCCTTAAGATCACACTGCTCACTCCACTGCAGAGAGACTTTACAGGCTCAAGACTGGTGAGCGAGATTGGAAGGAGAAGTGACCCAGAGGAGAACAGACCAAGCTGTTCAAGGTGAGTCCCTGATGTTTCCTTACATCAGTACATTCTCCATGGCTGCACCTTTATTCTCCTGTGTCTGTTTCTAAAATCTCCTCTGTTATAATTTCTTGTGTCATATTCATTATACATGTCCAAACAGGGAAGGTCTTCAAGACTCTGTAGGTATACCGAGGGATGAAGACTTCCAGAAGCTGCGGAGACAGTTCCCTGTGATAGCTGATGGACGTGGGCCACAGTTAAGGGACTACAGACTCCTATCACTCAAGATCAACAGCATAAGAAAATATGGTAAATAAGAATTTATACTAAATTTTAGGTAATAATGAAATTAGTGATTCTGCTTTATAAGGTTTCACAGGAAATGTTATATGTACAGTGTCTGTGAGAAGCTAAGAAACAAAGAAACGCTCAGCTTTTCAAAGACAACTTTTATATGTAGAGCCCTGTATATAGTCACTAAGAGTGTCAGCTCCCTGGGAGAGGGTTCATGGTCAGAGGCCAAGTGAGACTGAGCTATCTGTACAGCGCTGCGGTATATAAATATATGATGTGTGCCTCTAACAGGAGAGAGATATGGGAGCTAAAAGCCACCAGGTCACATGTGACCTCCCCATTAATATTATGTCCATATGACCTTTATACACTGTGCAGGAGGAGACAGGAGATGTATATAGGAGCTGTATATATTTACCTATCACTGCAACACTTTGAAAAGTGTATATGTGTATATATATGTGTATATATATGTGTATATATATGTGTATATATATGTGTATATATATGTGTATATATATGTGTATATATATGTGTATATATATGTGTATATATATGTGTATATATATATATATATATATATATATATATATATATATATATATACTTTTTTTTTTTTTTCAGATATTCACATAGATGGTAATAAAAATATATATTTGACAACTGGTGATAATACATAATAAACTATTAATAATAAATGACCAACTGTTAATAAACATATTTAAAAGAAAATTCATTTAGCAAAAAATAAAATTTTAAACCAGGACAGTCCACCAAAAAACTAATCGTCTAAGTCGGCCCCTTCCCCTCCAAAAGAGGCTTTTTAACTCCATAGTCAAATAGAAGTTCCACCCCAGGACCGATGTATTGTCGCTGTGAGGTTACTGGGTTTAATTATGTTTTTATAGTCCACAGTTTGTAAGAAACTGGCTTAATGTTGTACTTGTTTCTAGAGTGATTCTTTTTTTTTTTTTTTTTTTTTGCCAAAAGTTGCTTTGAGGTGCAAGTGACAACTGTACGGTGCACTTATTGTGTCCACACACAACGCTATTCCTTGGAATCTTTAAAACAAAGCAGGTGCCCCATTGCTTCCTATGGGATTATCTTCATTCTTTTATCCCCTTCATCATTATATATTAAAGATCCATGAGAGTCACATAAGATTTCCCTTTCCGAACCCAAACTGGTGGCAACCAGTTTGTCTTCTTTATTTTAATCTGGAAACATTGCCGGACCCTTCCATTTGTGATGAAAGACCAGATATTGTTATTTTGGTTACTCAGACACTGTGGCTTTCAGTTGGGTCCTGCGGGGGGACCCTGTCACCAGCTGACGGACTCTGGAACAGAAAAAAAAAGCAGGGCCCTGTCGTCCGGGCTGGGGATGTTTTGTGTCCATCTCTGGTGCTTAACGTACCGAAGAATCTGATGTTCTTCTGGAAGCAGTCAAAAAAATATTTGGCCTATTTGGGGGAACAATTTAGTTTTTGAAACAAAAGAATGCAGAATTTCCTACCAATAATATCCTCCATGCACATCTTATTCTGCACCTTTCACCAGAATAAGCAGCACAGACATCAGCATCCATCCATTCTGTGCATGCTCCAGAAGTAGTCATCTAAATGTATTTTGCTGAAATATATTACAATTTCCATGACTGTCCACCTGTCAGTCAATTAGTGACAAATGTTTGTAAATTAGAAAATAAGTGTTTAGTCCATTTGCACCGGACTGAAGTTTCTGAATCTGACGTTGCCATATTCCACTTGGCTCAGCTTCTCCAACATCTTCCTCATGTTGGAATGAGCTTCCTCTACCAAAATAGTGATCTGTCTTCTTCTGGCACACTCTTTGCAGATGCACTTTACACAAATCTATCACAGAACTTGCAGTAAATTTGACATGCTAATGGCACACAAACTAAATGAGTATTTTTTTTATAATATGTATTTGTTAAATGGAACAATTTAAGTACCCCTTTGTTCGAAGCACTATGAAACAGTACTTGGGGCAGGCCGTAGGGTCAGCAAATATCCAATAACGTATGAAACTTTGAACAGAACATGCCACACTAGAAATTATAAACTTGTCTGCAAGTTATGTGATATGGCACCTTCTTTCATCCTTTTTTTTTGGGGAGTTTGTTGCATATTAACATCAACTTCCTCTTCCACCTCTCTGTTTCTTTTGCTTGAAGACGATTCAGCATTTCTGAAAATGCAAAAAGTCAATGATATATGTTTCTGGAAAGTCATTTATAGTGGGCTATTATGTGTGTATGTGGATAGAAATAGAGATATATTTATTTTATTAGAACCTTAATGTAGATGTATGCTGGGTGTTTGATGGAAGTGACATCACTGTAATAAAATTGCAGTAAGTATTTCAGCAGTGTCACAATAGCTGCAGTGAGATGAACTACTAGACAGGTTTAATCAGCAGCGTTTGCACTGTCTATTGGTGCTGCTGAGTTATCATGTGTGTAATAAGGGCACAGACTTGTACAGTGTGTATATACACGTACCTTATTGTAGATGTATGCTGGGTGTTTGAAGGAAGTGACATCACTGCCATTCACCTGCCAACCAGGAAGTGCTGAGTGACAGGAAATACCTGGCAGCCATGCTCATTTCTCAGCACATAGCACATTGTACAGACATGTGTTCACAGCTCTCCTGACTCTTCTTATTCATTTCACCTCAGACCATTCTACAACAATCAGCTTCTCAAAGAGAGCCTTGTATATAAGTGTCAGCACCCTAGGAGAGGAGATAGATAGATAGATAGATAGCTAGATAGAGATGCAGCTCTTTGCAAATTGAAAAATGGTTCCAGAGAAGTGAATATCACACAATATCAATATCTGAGTGAGAGAAGTTAAAAATATCCAAGGCAATGTAAAATACAATATAACATTTTAATATACAATTAAGTCACAATGCTCAATATCAAAAGTATATATCAAAAGTCGTATACTGTGGAGATTAACCTATTATCTAATCTTTACATAACAGTTCCACTGGTGTTCACACTTATTATGATTGATCATCTACAATCTTATATAATAGTTCCATCTGTGTTTACACTTGCTATTATGATTGATCTATAATCAATATCATATCTTCTAATTTATTACTGCAGTAATATATACTTTTTATATTGAGTATTGTGACTTTTAATTGTATATTAAAATGTTATATTGTATTTTACATTGCCTTGGATATTTTTAACTTCTCTCACTCAGATATTGATATCATGTGATATTCACTTCTCTGGAACCATTTTTCAGCGCTGTGTAATTGTTTTCTTCCCAGGAGATTATAACCCTAACTCCCAGGCTCGGGTCTATGGAGGAGAAAATACTTTACCTACAGCTTGGCAGGGTGCTTTGGATACATATCAGTGAGAAGCTAAGATATTCACCAATAGTGCAAAAGCACTCAGCTTCTCACAGATATCCACAGAAGTTTATTCAGATCCCTATTCAATATATTTACCAACCAGCAGGGGATGTCAAGATGGTTTTATTGTACATTGGGTGGAATTCTGCAGTAATGAAATTACATTGATTAAATGGATTGTATCGGGGGGGGAGGAAGCACGGCAACCACTGACACTTGCACAGAGGAAAGGCCTAGCATCCCAGGACATATCTGTAAATAAAATAAAATTATATTTTAAAAAGTACATTGATAGTCAATTAAAATATATATTAGACAACAGGTGATAATACTTAAAAGTGGCAAGTTTTTCTGCTCAAAGGCATTTCCCAGCGATTTGGGTCACACGTGACTTTACCGGTCACTTGGTCATTGTTGGAAGTTTCATGCAAATCTGAGATGGCTCGGCCTCCATTCTCGGTTCTGCATTATGCGTAGATAGAGCGTGCTGTTTTATCAGGTTCCTTGCTATATCCATCTCTGTAGCTTCCACCTTTACCTGCATCCTCCTGGCACCAACATATGTTTATCCCCAAAATGTGGCTTATCCCCATTCCAGAACCTGGAAAGCTGAAGAATGCAAACTCCCGAGCTAGTTTCAGATAGTTGGTAGATAGATACGTTCACGGCACTAACAGTCATCCGCCAGCTCTGCTTTTTCCAACAGCAAGAATAAGCTGTTTTTTTGGAATGACATAGCCAGCACAGACATCATCCATCCATCCATTCTGTGCATGCACCAGAAATATTTATCCAAATATATCTTGCTGAAATATATTAGAATTTCCATGACTGTCCACTAGTCAGTCAATTAGTGACCAATGTTTGTAAATTAGAAAATAATTGTGTTTAGGCAGCTTAAGCTGTAATGGAAGTGAATAGCATTGATTACTATAATACATACAAACTGCACAGTGTGAATCTTTCTTGCAATATCAATATTTATTAGTCTTTGGGTAACATGTGGGTCCAAGATGGCCTGTTTACTGGTTTAACCTCTTTAGTTGGAGTTAATTTGCTTTAAAATCGGATTTATAAACTGCACATTTGAACATTACAGTTAACCATCATTAAGAAGTGGCTGCTTTATTTAAGAACAAAAATAAATACAAAATACCATACAGGTGTCAAATAACTGCCTTCCATATTCTCGCCTCCACTCACCCAGTTCATTAAAACACAAAATTATGACTGACTCTTCAAGCTTCCTGAATCAGCTACAGTTGATTAATAGGGCCTTCAGATTAAAAATGATTGTGTTTGTCCCTGGGGGAGGAAAGGTCTCGTGATGGAAGGGGCAGAATATCACAAATATCAAAGGGCTGTCAATCTTGTATGGGTTTGAATTAAAGAAACCCAACAAATTATTTAGCCTCTTTAGGGGAAACAATTTAGTTTTAGAAACAAAGGAAATTCTAGAATGTAGAATTTCTTACCAATAATATCCTTCATGCGCATCTTATTCTGCGCCTTCCTCCACTTGTCATAGCAAAAACGACCTTTGCAGACACAATAGTTACTTGAATGACATAATTCATATCGATTTATTTTTTTAATGAAAAGGGGATTTTATTTACTTTTTCAAAATCGTAAAATTTGAGGTAAAATACTTTACTTTCAAATTTTGTACAAAATACAGAGCTATCACATACCCCTGGGAAACTATGTATATTATACATATATTTCTATATAACATTACATCATATATATAATATATATGCCAAAAAAGGTGTGTTTTTTTTAAAAAAAATATGTATTTATTAAACGGAACAATTTAAGGAGCACTTTGTTGGAAGCACTCTGAAACGGTACTTGTGGCAGGGAATGATTGCAGCCCGTAGGGTCAGTAAATATCCGATAACTGTCCACCAGTCAGTCAATTGGTGACAAATGTTTGTAAATTAGAAAAGAATTGTTATGATTTAACACTCGGTTAAAGTCCAAGTCTGACAGGCCCACTGATCCACTGGGAATTAAAATGTAATTTAGGTTGTGTATACTAATGAGTCAGTGCGGAAGAACTAGTCTAATCCTCTGTTTGTAAGAAGGGCACACAATTCATTTCATCCTGCCAACAGTTTAGACCATATATTTGTGGTAACAATGTACTTTGACAACCACCTCCATGGAGGCAGCTGTTACTTTGACTGTAGCCAGCTGATTGTAAGGAAGCAGCAATAATGTCCTCTAGGAAAGTGCAGGCACTCTAAGGTGGAGGTTCATCGTCCATGTGAAGGGGATGTGTCAGGATAAATGATGAAAATACATCTTTCATACTTTCTGGGGGAGTTTGTTGTACCTCATCTTCCTCTTCCACCTCCTGGTTTCTTTTGCTTGAAGTCGATTCAGCATTTATGAGAATACAAAGTCAATGGCCCCAGTGGGTCAGGTGTTATGTTTCTGGACAGTCATTTATACTGCAGTTTCATCTTTTGAACAGTCATCTATATTGAGCTATTATGTGTGTGTATGTATGTATGTGTAATATATATATATATATATTATAATAATTTTTTTTTTTTTTTTATTAGAATCATATTGTACATGTATGCTATGTGTTTGAAGGAAGGGTTAGGGTCACTGTAATAATATTGTAGTACGATTTTCAGCAGTGTCACAATAGCTGAGTGAGATGAAGAACCACTAAAAACAGGTTTAATCAGCCGTTTTTGCACTGTCTATTGGTGCTGCTGAGATATCATTGTGTGTAATAAGGTCATAGACTTTCTCCCATTTGGGTTGTTTTTAATCTTCTTTCCACTTCATCATGGGATATTAAAGTTTCATGGTAGTCGCATAAGATCTCCCCTTTCCGAAACAGCCTGGTGGCAACCACTTTCTTTCCTTTAGTTTCATCTGGAATAAATGCCAGACCCTTTTATTCCTGACGGGAGATCAGATGCTCTACATCCTTGTTGTCTTTTTTGGACCCTGTGGCTTCCAGTTCACTAAAATCTCGCAGGTTCGCGGGATGTTTTGTTTCCATCCCTGGAGCTCAACATATTTAATAATTTGACGTTCCTCTGGAAGCCTTGTCCAAAAACGACCTGAAGAAAATTGACAA